>NW_027650089.1:12500-176345 GCF_965287045.1 Carcharhinus amblyrhynchos | reverse complement strand
GGATACTGCAAGGCCCTGGGTAGAGTGGACGTGGAGAGGATGTTTCCACTAGTAGGAAAAACTAGAACCAGAGGGCACAACCTCAGGCTAAAGGGACAATCCTTTAGAACTGAGATAACTGAGACACTTGGAATACTGTGTGCAATTCTGGTCACCCTCTTATAGAAAGGATATTATTAAACTAGAAAGAGTGTAGAAAAGATTTACTAGGATGCTACCGGGACTTGATGGATTGAGTTATAAGGAGATGTGGATAGACTGGGACTTTTTTCTCTGGAGTGTAGGAGGCTGAGGGGTGATCTTATAGAGGTCTATAAAATAATGAGGGGCACAGATCAGCTAGATAGTCAATATCTTTTCCCAAAGGTAGGGGAGTCTAAAACTAGAGGGTATAGGTTTAAGGTGAGAGGGGAGAGATACAAAAGTGTCCAGAGGGGCAATATTTTCACACAGAGGGTGGTGAGTGTCTGGAACAAGCTGCCAGAGGCAGTAGTAGAGGTGGGTACAATTTTGTCTTTTAAAAAGCATTTAGACAGTTACATGGATACAATGGGTGTAGAGGGATATGGGGCAAATGCGGGCAATTGGGATTAGCTTAGGGGTTTTAAAAAAAAGGGCAGCATGGACAAGTTGGGCCGAAGGGCCTGTTTCCATGCTGTAAACCTCTATGACTCTGAGAGACGAGGAGGAATTTCTTCAGCCAGAGAGTGGTGAATCTGTGGAACCCTTTTCTGCAGAAGGCTGTTGGAGGCCAGCTCATTAAGACAGAGATAGATAGGTTCTTGATTAATAAGGGGATCAGGGGTTATGGGGACGAGAAAAATATCAGCTATAACTGAATGGGGGAGTAGACTCAATGGGCCAAGTGGCCTAATTCTGCTTCTATATCTTACGGTCTAAGGGTCAGGGGTTTCAGTTCAGTCGGGCAGCATGGTCAGTGCAGACTTGGAGGGCCGAATGGCCTGTTCCTGTGCTGTAATTTTCTTTGTTCTACCACCACCCCCACCCACGTCTAATCAGCTATCTGACCAGTGAATCCAGCAGAAATATTACATGGTGGAAGAACAGGGGCAATGGGGGGGAGTGGTGTGGATTGTAATAACCCAAAATGGACTTGATCTTTTTATAGATCACTGGTCAGGTCACAGCTGGGAGAATTATAGCCCAGTTTCTGGGCACCAGTTGAGTGGAAGGATGCTTTTAAGTTGACTCATTAGTGCCGCAAGTAAATTGACAACAACACCACCACCATGAAGCTACTGTGAAGATCCCTGAGGATGTCAAAGCCTCTGGGAGGGTGTGTCGGGGAATTATCAGAGTGTAGCAGGGAGGAGGGTCTTCACGTACCCGTGGGGAGAATGGGGGCAAAGTATTTCTCCCGGGGGGGGGGGAGAATGGAAGCAGGAACTATGGGCCATCAATAAATTCACGACAGAATTTTGGAGAAAAACTAGCTTAGAAGTACGAAAAGTGGATATTGCTGAAAGGAGAGATGAAAAATGTGTTGTTAAAGTTTTTCAACTTGGACTCATCAGGTCAAAAGCCAAATTTCAAACAATCGTAACAGTTCATACTGATGGAGACAAGGACTGACAAATTGATTCAGATTGGCCAACTAATCAGCATGATATTTAGCTACCGTAGAAATTGTTGCGATAGTTTGAAATGTAGGAAGATAGGAATTAGAACATAGAACATTACAGCGCAGTACAGCCCTCGATGTTGCGCCGACCAGTGGAACGAATCTGATGACCCTCTAACCTAAACTATTCCAATATGATCCATATGCCTATCCACTGACCATCTGAACGCCCTTAAGGAGCAGGAGTTGGCAAATTCAGCCCTTCGAGCCTGCTCCGCCATTCAATCAGATCGTAGGTGATCTCTCCCCTGGTCTCAAATCCACCTCCCCACCAGCTCCCTGTATCTCCTGATCCCTTTTTTAAATCAGAAATATATCTACCTCCTTCTTGAAGCCATTCAATGATTCAGCCTCCACCGCGCTATGGGGCATCGAGTTCCACAAATTCACCACCCTCGACAGCAAGTAGTTCCTCCCCACCTCAGTGTTAAATCTACCGCCTCTCAGCCCATACCCTGTGACCTCTTGTCCTAGATTGCCCCACAAGGGGAAACACTTGGCCTACCTTTACTTTATCAATCCCTTTTAGTATTTTATATCCCTCGATCAGATCCCCTCTCACCCTTCCAAACTCCAGCGAGTACAAACAAGTCCAAACTGTTTAATCTCTCCTCGTATATCAACCCCTTCGTTCCGGAATCAATCTGGTGAACCTCCTCTGAACTGCCTCCAATGCCACCACATCCTCCCTCAAATAAGGAGATCAAAACTGGGCACAATATTCCAGACGTGGTCTTTACCAACGCCCTACACAATTGCAACAACCCTTCTCCACTTTTATACTCCAGTTGTTTTGCAATAAATGCCAACATCCCATTTGCCTTTTTTATTACGTGCTGCATCTGTTTATCGACTTTCTGTGAATCGTGAACACAGACACCCAGATCCCTCTGCCCGGACGCATTTGGAATCTGCTTTCCATTTATTTGCCTTTCTATTTTTTTTTGCCAAAATAGACAACCACACACTTCTCCACATTAAACTCCATCTGCCAAATTTTGGCTCATTCTCCTAATCTATCGATATCCATCTGTAGAATCTTTATATCCTCTTCACTGCCTGCTTTCCCACCTATTTTAGTATCTTCCACATATTTTGCTACATTACACCCTGTCTCTGTTTGCAGATCATTCATTTGAGGTCTGAGGACTAACCCCTGCAGCGCCATGCTACTTACTCTTTGCCAGCCAGAGAGGGACCCATTTATCCTGACCCTCTGCTTTCCCTCAGTCAGCCAATCCTCAATCCAATCCAGTCCTCTCCCTCCTCTGCTATTCATTTTTTTGTCCTGATGTGTGCAAGGTGAAAAAGTTCAACAACATGTGTCTCTTTTCAGCAAGAGAAACCCAGACAGTGGGGAGAATGTGGGACTCGCTCCCACAGGGATTGGGGAGAATGTGGGACTCGCTCCCACGGGGATTGGGGAGAATGGAGAACTCGCTCCCGTAGTGAGTAGGAGAATGTGGGACTCGCTCCCACGGGGAGTGGGGAGAATGTGGGAATCGCTCCCATGGAGGATGGGGAGAATGTGGGACTCGCTCCCACGGAGAGTGGGGAGAATGTGGGACTCACTCCCACGGGGAGTGGGGAGAATGTGGGACTCACTCCCACGGGGAGTGGGGAGAATGTGGGACTCACTCCCACGGGGAGTGGGGAGAATGTGGGACTCGCTCCCACGGGGAGTGGGGAGAATGTGGGACTCGCTCCCACGGGGAGTGGGGAGAATGTGGGACTCGCTCCCACGGGGAGTGGGGAGAATGTGGGACTCGCTCCCACGGGGAGAGTGATTGAGGAGAATTGACGTACTTAAGGGGAAATGGGAGAAATACACGAGAGAAAAAGGAACAGAGAGAGACAGACAGTGGGGGATGCAGAGAGGGATGAGAGGAGTCTAGTGCAGAGGTTTGACCTTGTATGGAGCTGCATTCCTCCTGTAAAATTCTATTTAATAGCATTCGGGGAATAGGAGTTGTAAAGTGGAATTTAAGTTCTTGCCAGGTTGTTACTAATGGGATGATGTGACAGTCGGGCTGGCTTTCTGATAGACATGTTAATGTAGAATATTTATCCTTGAAGCTTTTAGCCAACTGGGCAAAGAGGTGGCAGATTGACTTTAACATAGCGAGTGTTGAGGTGGCCTGTGTCAGAGTGGGATGTCCTCGCTGCCTCTGAGCCAGGAACTCTGGGTTCAAATCCCACCCCAGGACTTGATGGTCAAGGAAAGTACATTCATAACACGGCCAAACAGGATGAGTGTCAGCCTGTAAGTCTTACCAAACACGTCAATGGCCGGCAGTAAGAGAGGGAGAGACCCCTGGACCACATCGTTGGATGTGGAATAATGTCCCTCTGGCTTCAAGCTAGCAATCAGGCCAGGGAAAAATAAACTAAGTGTTGGAAAGCATACCAATATGTGCCAGCTGTCTGCTTGGGTGCCACTAGGTATGCCCAGGGAACAGGAGGATAGAGAGCAATGAGGAATCAATAGAGAGGATTTCTGGTGAATGGAGAAGATGGGGAGAGAGATCAGAATGTGTGACAAATGCAGCAAAAACAACAATTGCAGCCACTGATTGGTTAGCAGAACAAATCAACTGAAAGACAGAATGTGCCGTCAATGGACACATTGGAGCTGTCTATAGCAGCAATCAGGCAACTGGAGGAAGAGGGTACATGTAGCATAACAGTACAGAGTCACTGTTTATTCAGCAGGGTAAGGGTCACTCACTGTGTAACTGTACAGAGTCACTGTTTATTCAGCAGGGTAAGGATCGCTCACTGTGTAACTGTATAGAGTCACTGTTTATTCAGCAGGGTAAGGATCACTCACTGTGTAACTGTACAGAGTCACTGTTTATTCAGCAGGGTAAGGATCACTCACTGTGTAACTGTACAGAGTCACTGTTTATTCAGCAGGGTAAGGATCACTCACTGTGTAACTGTACAGAGTCACTGTTTATTCAGCAGGGTAAGGATCACTCACTGTGTAACTGTACAGAGTCACTGTTTATTCAGCAGGGTAAGGATCACTCACTGTGTAACTGTATAGAGTCACTGTTTATTCAGCAGGGTAAGGATCACTCACTGTGTAACTGTACAGAGTCACTGTTTATTCAGCAGGGTAAGGATCACTCGCTGTGTAACTGTACAGAGTCACTGTTTATTCAGCAGGGTAAGGATCACTCACTGTGTAACTGTATAGAGTCACTGTTTATTCAGCAGGGTAAGGATCACTCGCTGTGTAACTGTATAAAGTCACTGTTTATTCAGCAGGGTAAGGATCACTCACTGTGTAACTGTATAGAGTCACTGTTTATTCAGCAGGGTAAGGATCGCTCACTGTGTAACTGTATAGAGTCACTGTTTATTCAGCAGGGTAAGGATCACTCACTGTGTAACTGTATAGAGTCACTGTTTATTCAGCAGGGTAAGGATCGCTCACTGTGTAACTGTATAGAGTCACTGTTTATTCAGCAGGGTAAGGATCACTCGCTGTGTAACTGTACAGAGTCACTGTTCAGCAGGGTAAGGATCACTCACTGTGTAACTGTACCAAGTCACTGTTTATTCAGCAGGGTAAGGATCGCTCGCTGTGTAACTGTACAGAGTCACTGTTCAGCAGGGTAAGAGTTAACTGTGTTATATAATAATCTTTTTCACACGCGCTGTACCTCACCTGCTCAGCATTCAGCTATTGGATTCAGACTGGTGATAAATGAGAGATCACAAGTAAATTGGAGTGGATTAAAATCCGTCCTGTTTGTGTGTGAGGGGAATATTTTGGGAGCTGGTTTTTTTTGGTTATTTTTACTGCTGCAAGTTCCAGCCTCCTGATTGTGCTTTTTACCGTTCACCTGCTAAACCTGCCAACGCTGGAACCCTTTTCGCTTGGGCACAGCTACCCCACCCCCCGTACCCCAACCCTATACCTCACCCCACTGCATCCCCCCCCATACCCCAGCCCCCCCTGGACCCCAGCCCCCCCCCGTTACCCCGGACCCCAGCCCCCCCCCGTACCCCGTACCCCAGCCCTCCCCCCGTACCCCAGCCCCCCCCCGTACCCCAGCCCCCCCCGTACCCCAGCCCCCCCCGTACCCCAGCCCCCCCCGTACCCCAGCCCCCCCCGTACCCCAGCCCCCCCCCGTACCCCAGCCCCCCCCGTACCCCAGCCCCCCCCGTACCCCAGCACCCCCCCGTACCCCAGCCCCCCCCGTACCCCAGCCCCCCCCATACCCCAGCCCCCCCCATACCCCAGCCCCCCCCGTACCCCAGCCCCCCCGTACCCCAGCCCCGCCCTGTACCCCAGCCCTCCCCCGTACCCCAGCCCCCCCCGTACCCCAGCCCCCCCCCGTACCCCAGCCCCCCCCCGTACCCCAGCCCCCCTCCGTACCCCAGCCCCCCCCGTACCCCAGCCCCCCCCTGTACCCCAGCCCCCCCCTGTACCCCAGCCCCCCCCTGTACCCCAGCCCCCCCCGTACCCCAGCCCCCCCCGTACCCCAGCCCCCCCCTGTACCCCAGCCCCCCCCTGTACCCCAGCTCCCCCCGTACCCCAGCCCCCCCCCGTACCCCAGCCCCCCCCCCTGTACCCCAGCCCCCCCCTGTACCCCAGCCCCCCCCTGTACCCCAGCCCCCCAGTACCCCAGCCCCCCGATAAAATAATGAGGGGCACAGTTCAGCTAGATAGTCAATATCTTTTCCCAAAGGTAGGGGAGTCTAAAACCCGAGGGCATAGTTTTAAGGTGAGAGGGGAGAGATACAAAAGGGTCCAGAGGGACAATTTTTTCACACAGAGGGTGGTGAGTGTCTGGAACAAGCTGCCAGAGGTAGTAGTAGAGGCGGGTACAATTTTATCTTTTAAAAAGTATTTCGATGGTTACATGGGTACAATGGGTATAGAGGGATATGGGCCAAATGCAGGCAATTGGGATTAGCTTCGGGGTTTTAAAAAAAAGGGCGGTATGGACAAGTTGGGCCGAAGGGCCTGTTTCCATGCTGTAAACCTCTATGACCCGGTATCCCGCATCCCCAATATCCCACACCTCCAGTATTCCACCCCCCTGATATTCAACATCCCCGCTATCCCACACCCCAGTATCCCACACCCCTGATATCCCGTACCCCTGGTAACCTGAACCCCCCTGATATCTCACACCCCCGATATACCATATCCCCAGTATATCGCATCCACAGTATCCCACATGTGTGGTATCCCACGCCCCCAGTATCCCGCACCCATAGTATCACAAACCCCTGGTATCTTGAATACCCAGTATCCCAAACCTCCAATATACCACACCCCCAATATCCCGCACTCTTGGTATCCAAAACACCCAGTATCCCACACCCTGCCGGTGTCCCGGACCCCCCCATATCCCGCAGCCCTGGTATCCCACAGCCCCAATATTCCACATCCCCCAGTACCCCACACTCATTCTCATGTCTGGAATCCTGTGGCAGAGTTCGAGGACTCTGGGCGGACTTCATTAAGCTGGTTTCTCCACTCTGTCAGTCAGTGAAGTTGTGCTAATTCAGTCTGTCAGCCTTTCAGACAGTGTCCCTGAGTGTAAACCTGATTGTCACCATCTCCAGCCTCCAGGCACAGCCAGATTCTCCTGCTCTGTGGGGAGCTCGCTCTCCCTCGCTCTCCTTCGGTGTCTCTGTCTCTCAGTGTCTCTGTCTCTCGGTGTCCCTGTCTCTCTCTCTCTCACTTTCCCCCTTTCTCTGTCTCCCTTGCTGTCTCTGGCTTTCTCCATCTCTGTGTCTCTTTTTCTCTGTGTCTCTCTCTGTCTCTGTATGTCGCTCTCTCTCTGCCTTTCTCTCCCTCTGCCTTTCTCTCTCTGCCTTTCTCTCTCTCTGCCTTTCTTTCTCTCTCTCTGGCTCTGTCTCTGTCACTCTCACTCTCTCTCTGTCTTTCTCGCTCTCTGTCTTTCTCGCTCTCTGTCTTTCTCGCTCTCTGGTTCTGTCTCTGTCACACTCAGTCTCTCTCTGTCTTTCTCTCTCTCTCTGTCTCTGTCTCTCTGTCTTTCTCTCTCTTTCTCTCTTTCACTTGTTGCAGATTCACAATATTGTGGATTTGAGTCACAGGGCAGATGTTGGAGTGGCTTACCCAGGCTGTCTTTCTGATGCAGTACCGACAGAGTGTCACACTGCCCTTTGCAGATCAGGCATCAAACTCATAAACTATAGAGGGAGGAAGCTTTACTCTGTATCTAACCCCATGCTGTACCTGTCCTGGGAGTGTTTGATGGGGACAGTGTAGAGGGAGCTTTACTCTGTATCTAACCCCGTGCTGTACCTGTCCTGGGAGTGTTTGATGGGGGGACAGTGTAGAGGGAGCTTTACTCTGTATCTAACCCCGTGCTGTACCTGTCCTGGGAGTGTTTGATGGGGACAGTGCAGAGGGATCTTTACTCTGTATCTATCCCCCGTGTTGTACCTGTCTTGGGAGTGTTTGATGGGGGACAGTGTAGAAGGAGCTTTACCCTGTATCTAACCCCGTGCTGTACCTGTCCTGGGAGTGTTTGATGGGGGACAGTGTAGAGGGAGCTTTACTCTGTATCTAACCCTGTGCTGTACCTGTCCTGGGAGTGTTTGATGGGGACAGTGTAGAGGGAGCTTTACTCTGTATCTAACCCTGTGCTGTACCTGTCCTGGGAGTGTTTGATGGGGGACAGTGTCGAGGGAGCTTTACTCTGTATCTAACCCCGTGTTATAACTGTCCTGGGAGTGTGATTTTGATTGTGATTGTGGTGATTGTGATTTTGCAACGTTTCCTGAGAATTTTACACTCGGAAGCTTTCAGAGGAAATGAGCGTTGGAAGTGTTGAGATATTTCCAGTGGGTGATTGGTTACAGGGCAGTGCGTGCCTGGTGAAATGTGTAAATTGTTGGTGCTAAGTGTCTCTGCAGTGTAGTAGGCGGTGCCTGTCCAGCATTGTCCTTTTGACAAGGTCCCTGTTGTTAACGGCAGGCAGTGTGTGTAATATTTACATGTCTAACTGACAGGAAGCAAAACACACAATTAGGATTCGTGAGCAAACAGTGAAGGCTAGAGTAAAGTGTCTCTTCAAACAACTCTAGATAAGGACGTGAGCCATTGAACAGCTGCACGCAGTTTCTCTCCTGTTCTACAGCTGACCTACACCAACATGCCTTCACTTTGACCCTCGATCAATCTGCCATCAATCCTAGAATTCTACCCCTCTCTCCAAATCCGTACCAAGTTTCCATTCCACGCCCCCCCCGCCAGCACTCACTGACCTACCGTCTCTCCGGCGGTACCCCGAGTTTTAAAATTCTCGTCTTCATTTTCACGTGTATCTGTGGCCCAGACCTGTCAGGATATTTGGAACCTTCGCCCGCCCTGCAACCCTCCAGCGCGGTGGTTAGCACTGCTGCCTCACAGCGCCAGGGACCCCGGGTTCAACTCCGGCCTCGGGTCACTGTCTGCGAGTTTGCACATTCTCCCCGTGTCTGTGTGGGTTTCCTCCGGGTGCTCCGGTTGAGTCCAAAGATGTGCAGATTTGATTGATTGGTCATATTAAGTTGACTCTATTGTCAGGTAGACCAGCAGGGTAAATGTGTGGAGTTGCGGGAAGCGGGCCTGAGTGAGATGGTGGTTGGTACAGACTCCGTGGGCCGAATGGCCTCCTCCTGCACTGTAGGATTCTATCTCAGTGCTCCTAGATTCTGCCGTCTTGAGTTTGCTCAATTTTAATCACCCTACCGTTGGCAGCTGTGCCTGTGTACCCACCCCTAAACCTCTCTGTCAATCTCTCTCTCTCTCTCACTCACTCTCTCCATGGTGGCACAGTGGTTAGTGCTGCTTCACAGCGCCAGGGACTTGGGTTCGATTCCCAGCTCGGGTCATTGTCTGTGTGGAGTTTACACATTCTCCCCGTGTCTGCGTGGGTTTCCTCCAGATGCTCCGGTTTCCTCCCACAGTTCGAAAGACGTGCTGGTTGGGTGCATTGTCGATGCTAAATTCTCCCTCTGTGTAACCCGAGCGGGTGCCGGAGTGTGGCAGCTGGGGGATTTTCACAGTAACTTCATTGCAGTGTTAATGTCAGCGTTACTTGCGACGCTTAAACTCTCTCCTCCTTCAACAGCTGCCTTCAGACCACCCTCCTTGAACAAGCGTTGTGTTATCTGACCTAATGTCTCCTCAATGTGGCTTGCTGCCAAATTTAATGCGATCGTGCTCCTGTGAAGTCTGTAGTGTTGGTGCTACATAAATGCGTTACCTTTCTCTTGGGGCTGATGTGTGGGAAATGTGGGGAGATGTCTGTGGGAAGATACCGCACCACCCCCCACCCCACCCCTGGTCAGAGAGAGTCAACGATCTTTAGCAAAAGAGGAGCAGAATGTTATGAAGGAGAAAAAAAATGTAACCTTTCTGTCAGGTGCAATGGGAAGGAAGTGAGGTGGAATACTTTAAGAATGCTGATGATTTGATTTATTATTGTCACGTGTATTAACATTCAGCGAAAAGTATTGTTTCTTGTACGCTATGCAGGCAAAGCATGCCATTCATAGAGAAGGAAACTAGACAGTGCAGAATATAGTCTTACCGTCACAGCTAGGATGTAGAGAAAGATCAACCTCATGCGAGGTAGGTCCATTCAAAAATCTGCAGGGAAGAAGCTGTTCTTGAGTCGGTTGGTACGTGACCTCAGACTTTTGTAACTTTTTCCCAGTAGAAGAAGGTGGAAGAGAAGGTGGAGGAAGGATATATTGACCTTGGAGGGAGTGCAGAGGAGGTTCACCAGGCTGATACCGGAGATGAGGGGGTTGGCCTGAGAAGAGAGACTAAATAGACTGGATCTGTACTCGTTGGAGTTTAGAAGGATGGGGGGGGGGGGATCTTACAGAGACGTATAAGTTAATGAAAGGGATGGGTAGGGTAGAGGTAGAGAGATTCTTCCCGCTTCGAAAGGACAGCAGGACTAGAGGACACACACTCAAAATAAGGGGGGAGGCAGTTTAGATCAGAGTTGAGGAGGAACTTCTTCACTCAAAGGGTGGTGAATCTCTGGAATTCTCTGCCCGTTGAAGTGGTGGAGGCTGCCTCGCTAAATATATTTAAGTCACGGGTAGATAGGTTTCTGACAGACAGGGGAATTAAGGGTTATGGGGAGAAAGCGGGAAAGTGGAACTGATCCACTATCAGATCAGCCATGATCTTATTGAATGGCGGGGCAGGCTCGAAAGGCTAGATGGCCGACTCCTGCTCCTATTTCTTATGTTCTTATGTAGAGAATGTTCGGGGTGAGTGGGATCCTTAATCATGCTGGCTGCTTTGCCAAGGCAGCGGGAAGTGTAGACAGAGTCAATGGATGGGAGGCTGGTTTGTGTGATGGATTGGGCTTCATTCATGACTTTTTGTAGCTTGTTGTAGTCTTGGGCAGAGCAGGAGCCCATGCCAAGCTGTGATACAACCAGAAAGAATGCTTTCTATGGTGCATGTGTAAAAGTTGGGGAGAGTGTTGGCAGGCATGCTTTAGTCTCCTGAGAAAGTAGAGGTGTTGATGGGTTTTCTTCACTATGGTGTTGACATGGGGAGGGGGGGCCAGGACATTTATTGATAATCTGAACACCTAAAAACTTGAAGGTTTTGACCATTTCCACTTTGTCCCTGTTGGTGGCACAGGGGTTAGCACTGCTGCCTCACAGCGCCAGGGAGCTGAGTTTGATTCCCGGCTTGGATCAACGTCTGTGCAGAGTTTGCACATTCTCCCCGTGTCTGCATGGGTTTCCTCTGGGTGCTCCGGTTTCCTCCCACAATCTGAAAGACGTGCGGGTTAGGTTGATTGGCCGTGCTAAATTGTCCTTTAGTGTTGGGGGATTAGTGGGATAAATAATAAAGTACAGTAGGGGGCTGAGAACACCGGTGTTGAGGGTGATCGTGGAGGAGGTGTTGTTGCCGATCCTTACTGATTGTGGCCTGTGGGTTAGGAAGTTCAGGATCCAGACACAAAATGGGGTGCTAGGCCCAAGCCAGGGGGTTTGGAGACGAGTTTTGTAGGAATAATGGTGCTGAAAGCTGAGCTGTATTCAATAAATAGGAGTCTGACATTTTCCTTTATGCTTCCATAAGGAGTGAGTGTCGTGAGGCCAGCATTTATTGCCCGTCCCTAATTGCCCTCCAACTGAGCGGCATTTTTTTAAGAGTCACCCACATTGCTGTGGCTCTGAAGTCACATGTAGGCCAGACCGGGTAAGGACGGCAGATTTCCTTCCCCGAAGAACATCAGTGACCCAGATGGGTTCTTACAATAATTGATAATAGTTTCATGGTCATCATTAGACATTTGATTCCAGATTTTTATTGAATTCAAATTTCAACATCTGCCATGGTGGGATTCGAACCTGGGTGCTCTGAGCGTTGCCCTGAGTTTCTGGATTACTCAGTGATAATACCACGATGCCACCACCTCCATAGGTGTGGTTGTTATTTAGGTGTTCCAGGGTTGAGTGCGCGGTCAGGGAGATGGTATCTGCAATGGACCCGTTATGGCGGTAGGCAAACTGTAGTGGGACCAGGCAATTCAGGAGCCGGGAGTTGATTCATACCAGGGCTAACCTCGTGTAGAATATAGTGTCCAATTCTGGGCACTGCGTTCACTGAAAATATCAGAGCTAGGAGACTCGGAGGAGACGTACTGGGATGGGACCAGTGAAGAGGGGTCTTCAGTTGATGTGGAGAGACAGGGACTGGAGAAACTTAGAAACAAAGAAGATAGGAGCAGGAGGAGGATATTTGGCCCTTCGAGCCTGCTGCGTCATTCATTACAATCATGGCTGACCATCCAACTCAATAGCCTAATCCTGCTTTCTCTCCATAACCCTTGATCCCGTTCGCCCCAACTGCTATATCCAGCCGTCTCTTGAATACATTCAATGTTTTGGCATCAACTACTTCCTGTGGGAATGAATTCCACAGGCTCACCGGGTGAAGAAATGTCTCCTCATCTCCATCCTAAATGGTCTACCCCCAATCCTCAGACTGTGACCCCCTGGTTCTGGACTCCCCCCACCATCGGGAACATCCTCCCTGCATCTACCCTGTCTAGTCCTGTTAGAATTTTATAAGTCTCTATGAGATCCCCCCCCTCATTGGTCTGAACTCCAGTGAAAACAATCCTAACCCGGTCAATCTCTCCTCATACATCAGTCCCAGGAATCAGCCTGGTAAACCTTCACTGCTCTCCCTCCAGAGCAAGAACATCCTTCCTCAGAAAAGGAGACCAAAACTGTACACAATACTCTAGGTGTGTCCTCACCAAGGCCCCTGTATAATTGTAACAACACATCCCTGCTCCTGTACTCCAAACCTCTCACAATGAAGGCCAACATACCATTTACCTTCTTTACCGCCTGCTGCACCTGCAATGCTTACCTTCAGTGACTGGTGCACAAGGACACCCAGATCCCTCTGCACACTCCCCTCTCCCAATTTACAGCCATTCGGGCAGTAATCTGCCGCCTTGTTTTTGCTTCCAAAGTGAATAACCTCACATTTATCCAAATTATTCTGCATCTGCCATTGATTAACCCACTCACCCAACCTGTCCAGATCATTCTGAAGGATCTCTGTATCCTCGTCACAGTTCACCCTCCCTCCCAACTCGGTATCATCTGCAAACTTTGAGACGTTGCATTTTGTTCCCTCATCCAAATCATTAATATATATTGTGAATAGCTGGGGTCCCAGCACCGATCCCTGTGGCACCCCCACTAGTTACTGCTGCCAGTTTGAAAAGCACCCATTTATTCCTACTCTTTGTTTCCTCTCTGCCAATCAGTTTTCTCTCCGTCTCAATTCACTTCCCCCAATCCCATGCACTTTAATTTTGAATGATAATCTCTTGTGTGGGACTTTGTTGAACTATTTTCTCCCTGGATCAGAGAAGTTTAAGATTGAATAGACCTGTTTATAGCGATGACAGAGATGTACAGAGCTGACCGAGAAACGGTGTTTGCAGCAGGAGGGTTAGGCAGAGAGGGGCTTAACAACCCCCCCTGGGATGTGCTGCTTAATACAAGAGGAACTTTCAAAAGGCAATTGGCTGAGTACTGCTATTTGGCAGGATTGGGGGTTTAAGAGCTGTTCCCGAGGTGTTGGGCAGGATGTGGGGGAAAGCAGGACTAATTCTATCAAAGTGCTAGCATGGACAATGACAGGCTGAATGGCCTCCTTGTCTGCTGGAAGATTCAGCGAGGACGCTGGTGGCTGTAGAGAGCTGTCAAAGCAATATCTAATGTTTCACGGTGAGAGGGGTTGGGTAACGATGAGGTGTACGCGGTCACTGGCAATGGTTGCAGCTACTGTGTACCTCTCCGTCGCGCACTCAGCGTCTATGTTGCTCAGTAATTAATAGCCTCGTCTCCAGATGCTGGCTGGAATGAATACATATCAGATAATACCCGGGCTGAAACTCTGCTGTAATTCAATCCAACAGCCCTGCGTACAAACTGTGCTGGATAAGTCCCCATCCTTCCCATCAATAGCACATCAAAGAGCATGGGGGCGGCAGTGGGTTGTGGGGGGGGAAGTTGGATTAATTGGAGATCTCTCTCAAAGAGCCACAACGTGTATTTTATTACTTACTCACGGGATGTGGGCATCGCTGGCCATCCCTAATTTCCCCTTGAGAAGGTGGTGGTGAGCTGCCTTCCTGAACCAGTGCAGTCCCACATGGCGTAGGTACACCCACAGTGCTGTTAGGGAGGGAGGTGCATGATTTGGACCCAGTGTAGAAGCAGTGATTCGGCTGGTGGTGTTCCCGTGCACCTGTTGCCCTTGTCCTCCTGGCTGGTAGAGACGGATGTGCCCGGTTAGCTTGCTAAGGACTTCAGAGGGCAGGAGTTAACCAGTTTGGTGTGGGATTGATTTGATTTATTATTGTCAGATGTACTAACATGCAGTGAAAAGTATTGTTTTCTCGCGCACTATCCAGACAAAGCATACCGCTCATAGAGAAGGCAATGAGACAGTGCAGAATATAGTGTTACATTCATATAACTAGGGTGTAGAGAAAGATCGACTCAATGCAAGGTAGGTTCATTCAAAAGTCTGACGGCAGCAGGGAGGAAGCTGTTCTTGAGTCGGTTGGTGAGCGTATGTGCCTTTTTCCCGACAGAAGACGGTGGAAGAGAGAATGTCCGGGGTGCGTGGGGTCCTTAGTTACGTTGGCTGCTTTGCCGAGGCAGCAGGAAGTGTAGGCAGAGTCAGAAGAACATAAGAAATAGGAGCAGGAGTCGGCCGTCTAGCCCTTCGAGCCTGCCCCGCCATTCAATAAGATCATGGCTGATCTGAAGTGGATCAGTTCCACTTTCCCGGTTTCTCCCCATAACCCTTAATCCCCTGTCTATCAGAAACCTATCTACCCGTGACTTAAATATATTTAGCGAGGTAGCCTCCACCACTTCAACGGGCAGAGAATTCCAGAGATTCACCACCCTTTGAGTGAAGAAGTTCCTCCTCAACTCCGATCTAAACTGTCCCCCCCTTATTTTGAGGCTGTGTCCTCTAGTCCTACTGTCCTTTCTAAGCAGGAAGAATCTCTCTACCTCTACCCTATCCATCCCCTCCATTATCTTATACGTCTCTATAAGATCCCCCCTCAGCCTTCTCAGTTTCCTCCCACAGTCCGAAAGACATACTGGTCAGGATGCATTGACCCAGACAGGCGCCGGAGTGTGGCGACTAGGGGGAATTTCACAATAACTTCATTGCAGTGTTAATGTAAATATTACTTGTGACTAATAAATAAATAATTTCTTTTAAAAAGTCAGACCTGCTGAGATTTTCCAGCATTTTTGTTTTTTTTTCTATGACTGAATTCTCACCTATTTGTTCAAATTCCTTGCCCCTCCCTATCTCCTTCCCTGGCCCTCTGAGATCTCTGTGCTCCTCCAATCCTGGCCCCTTGTCTTAATCAATCCACATCACAGTATCATAGAACCCTACAGTGCAGAAAGAGGCCCTTCGGCCCATCGAGACTGCGCCGAACACAATCCCACCCTGGCCCTACCCCGCCATATCCCTACATATTATACCCACTAACCTACACATCCTTGGATACTAAGGGGCAATTTCTTAGCACGGCCAATCAACCTAACCCGCACATCGTTGGACTGTGGGAGGAAACCGGAGCACCCGGAGGAAACCCACGCAGACACGAGGAGAATGTGCAAACTCCACGCAGACAGTGACCCGAGCCGGGAATCGAACCCAGGACCCTGGAGCTATGAAGCAGCAGTGCTAACCCACTGTGCTACCGTGCCGCCCAATCAGCTGCCCGAACCTCAGGCTCCCTCTCCACTCCTCTCCCCTCCTTCAAGACATACCGGCCACTCCCACTAAACCTTCCAGATGCTGCTAGTCCAACCGTGACACCATTATCTGTTCAAACTAGTTGTTTAAAAAAGTCAATGTTTAATCATGTGAACTTTGCTGAGGTGTAGGAGCTGAATGGTACACAGTAACAGGCATTGCCCTTCCCGGTATCTTTGTGTGGTTAAGTGGGAGAGGCATCCAGGTTATTTTACTGCCCGAGGAATGACTGTACCATTGACGTCATTGTGTTTGGCTGTGTAACACCACGGGAACTCTTTCAAAGTGATGGGCTGAGCGGCCTCCCTTCTGTCCTCTTGAGACTTGTTTAGGAATGAGGGGACGCTCCCTCGACCCACCAGGTCCACCTGATTTGAAAATTATTTCATGGGACGTGAGCATCGCTGGCTGGGCCAACATTGACTGTCCGTCCCTAACTGCCCCTTGAAAGGGCATTTAGGAGACACCAGAATTTCCAGATTGTGGGGGAATTGCTGGGGGAGTGGGGGGGTGCAGTGGAGGAGTTGGGGGGCGAGGGACGGGCAGAGTTCCATACCAAACCGGGTGCAGTGTTCGAGTATTTACTGTTCTTGTTCTTTGACTCTTGCTGCACGTCCTTGATTTGTAGCACATTCCCTCAGCCCAAGATCGTTACTCTTCACATCAGTGCGAGTTATTGTAAACTCCTTAATCTTAAGGACAACTTGTTTTGAAAGAAGGACGTGCCCCGGAGAGCGATTACGAGATGAATTGATTAGAGGACTTACTTCAAGGAGGCGGTCACGGTTCAATGTTGTAAGACAGCAGCTAGTATTTGTGGAGAGTCTTTGATGTGGGGGCGGAGGGGGGGGGGGGGTGGTTTGTTCCTCTGTGCGCCACAGACCTGATTCTGACTCTGAGCCACTGAAGAACAATGTGAGGGCCAGGTGACCAAAACCTCAGTCAAAGCGGAGCTTCTGACGCGTGTCTTGGTGGAGGAGAGAGTGGTGGAGTAGGTTTGGGGAGGGGTGAGGCTGTGGGGGTGGGGGGATTTCAGAGACGGAGGAACAGGCACGTCTGCCAGTGGTGGAGTTGTAAAAGGCTGGTGATGTACCAGACGCCAGAATTGGAGCAGTGCAGACAGCTGTCGGTCTCCATTAACCCGAGGTCACCCCGAAACTCTCTCCAAGTCACGTTTACCTGTCACCCCTGTGCTCGCTGACTTACATTGTCTCCTGGTCAAACAACATCAGATCTTAGAATCTCTACAGTGCAGCAAGAGGCCATTTGGCCCATTGTGCCTGCACATGCACAATCACAATCCCAAACCCACCCAGGCCTATCCCCATAACCCTGCATATTTACCTTGCTAACCCTCCTGACGCTAAGGGGCAATTTACCATGGCCAGTCAAGCTAACCCGCATATCTTTGGACTGTGGGAGGAAACTGGAGCACCCAGAGGAAACCCACGCAGACACGGGGAGAATGTGCAGACTCTATACGGACAGTGACCCAAGCTGGGAATCGAACCAGGTTTCTGTTGCTGTGAGGCAGTAGTGCTAACCACTGTGGCACCATGCCACCCATCCCAGTTTAAGATTGTTATCCTGATTTTCAAATTTCTCCATGGCTTTGTCCCATCTGTACCTTAGTGACCCACTCCAACCCCACAACCCTCCGAGATCTCGGCTTTCTCCACTTTTGCCTTCTTGAATAGCGCCGATTTTAATTTCTCCACCACTGGCAGCCGTGCCCTCAGTTATCTCAGGCCCCTAACTCCGGAATTCCCTCCCGAAATCTCTCAGCCTCTCTACCCAATAGTCCTCTTCTCAGACACTCCTTCAGACCTAATATCTCCTTGATGACTCTATCTGTCACAACTTGTTTGATTGAGTTCCTTGGGGTTTTTTTCATTAAGTTAGAGACACTGGGATAAATCCTCCAACCCTGTCCGCCTTGGGAATCGCTGTGGTGGGGGAAGGGAGGAGAGCGGAATGGAAGATTTGACGGACTACTATATAAATTTAATTTGTTGTGGCTGAGGATTGGTGGTTGTAGAACAACTGGGTTGGATTTCTAGAGAGGGAAATGTGCTTGACAAGGTTTCAGCTGAGTGGAAAGCTGGAGTGACCGTGTTTTGGAGTTATGTATACATGGTTTCCATTTTAGCCGCCATATGTAAAGTGTACCACCCTTCCCCATGCCTCAGATCTTTGAATAATCCTGAGTGCGCTAATAGCTGCGCAAACAACCAATTGAAGATAATCAGTGGGCAGCACTTTCTGAACAACCCTGAGTGTGCCACCAACAACACCAACAACAGATTTAAGATAATCACTCGAGCTGCAATATGTCTTGTTCACACTTGCTAGGCATGGCCCAGACACACATCCTCTGCAAACAAGAGGTACACAGTCAAGCCTTGCACCTTCTTTGAATTTCCCGGGAGCTTGGGGAGCCTATAGTTGTTTTCTCCACAACAACGCTTTGGCCAATCGGAGTCGATCTGCCAACCAATCAACTTCCTGTTTTCCTGCCGTGTAAATTGTGGGGATTGTTTGAAATTAAGGAATTCTTGTGTTTGTCTGGACGAGTGTGAGGAGAAAAACCTGAGCAGCACATCTCCGTTTTCAATGATGACTTGTGGATTATACTCGAATATTTGTGGTAATTGTGTATTTAATCTGAGTCATCCTGCAGAACGTAGTCTTTATGTTTGGGGGAGCTGGGATGATGCATCTGCCAGCTGTCCAGTAGCGAGTGAATTATATACAATAACCATCTTATAAAAACACACGCGAGCAATTGGTTTCGGGTGGCTAGTGTCAGAGACAAATAAATTACTGGCTCATCCTATTTTACTGAGAATCCTCGCACAGTCTGTGTTGGAGGAATGTTCGGATAGATGGATGCTGTGACAGAGTGAGTCACGGTACAGCGCAGAGGAGGATATTCAGCCCATCAATCTTGTTCTAAGAGCAATCTATTTTGTCCCATCCCTCTCCACCTCCTCCCCTTCTCTTTCCCCGCACCCCCCAGAAACCTTCCCTCCTTCATAAAAGCACAAACTTAAATCTGACTGTAAAAGTTTTGACAGGCACGTAAAGAGGAAAAGATTGACAAACATGAATGTACGGGAGAATTCATAAAGGGGAACAAAGAAGTGGAACTAAATTCATTTTTGGCTTATCTCTTTGCAAAGAGAGACATGAATAATGGACCGGAAATTCTGAGAGAAACAAGTTTTTAGTGAGAAGCTGAAGAAATGGCGTTTTGGGGAAATTGACGAGACTGAAGGTGGATAAGTCTCCAGGTCCCGATAATCTTCATCCCAGAGGATTTAAGGAAGTGGCCCTGGGAATAATAGACCCATTAGTGATCATTTTCCAAAACTCTTTGGACTCGGGACTGGTTCCTCCAGATTGGAGGGTAGCGAATGTAAACTCACTACTCAAAAAGGGAAGTAGAGGGAAAACAGGGAACTACAGAGCAGCGAGCCTCACGTTGGCACTGGGGAAGTTACTTGAGTCCATTACCAAGGATTTCATAACTCGGTGTTTGGAAAGTCAGTAATATAATCGGACACAGTCAGCGTGGAATTTACAAAAGGGAAATCATACTTGACAATTCTATTGGAATTCTTCGAGGATATAACTCATAGAGTTGACCGTGGAGAACCAGTGGATGTGGTTTATTTAGACTTTCAGAAGATTTTCTACATGGTTTCACATAACAGACATTACCTGGGATTGCAGGTAATGTCTTGAGATGGTTAGAAAGCTGGTTGGCAGATAGGAAGCAAAGAGTTGGCGTAAATGGGTCTTTTTCTGATTGGCAGTCAGTGACTAGTGGGTTTCTGCAGGGATCTGTGCTGGGACCCCCAACTGTTCACGTTATATATTAATGATTTGGAAGAGGGAACTGAATGTATTATCTCCAAATTTGTAGATGATACAGAGTTGGGTGGGAGGGTGAGCTGTGAGGAGGATGCAGAGATATTTCAGTGTGATTTGGACAGGCTGAGTGTGTGGGTATCTGCATGGCAGATGCAGTATAATGTGGATAAATGTGAGATTATCCACTTTGGTAGCAATAATAGGAAGACGGGTTATTGTTTGAATGGGTGTAAATTGAGAGAGGCGGATACTCAGCGAGACCTTGGAGTCCTCCTGCATCAGTTGCTGAAAGTAAGCGCGCAGGTACAGCAGGCAGTAAAGAAGGGAAATGCTATGTTGGCCTTCATAGCGAGAGGATTTGAGTACAGGAATAGGAATGTTTTGCTGTAGTTGTACAGGGTGTTGGTGAGGCCACACCTGGAGTATTGTGTGCTACCCTTGTTGTGATCAGGATTCTCCCCCCCACAACTACCATACATAATAGAAACCCCCCCCATTGGAGGAGAGTTACCTCTCCTTCCAGGGTTACCTATCACATGCCCCATTCATGTGCTGCACTCAGGTGTAAAACCCTTTAATGATATTCAAATGGATTTAAAATTATGCAAATCGAGTTCATATCCGGCTTGGGTGCGAACCTGTTCCGGTTAAACAACGCCTTGAGGTTTAAGTGTCATAGAATCATAGCATCCCGACAGTGCAGAAGGAGGCCATCCAGCCTGTAGAGTCTGCACTGACCACAGTGTCAACTCCTTTTGTCAAGTGAACCTTCTCTGTAGCCCCCTCCAATGCAAGTATAACCTTTCTCAGATGTGGAGACCAAAACTGCACAAAGACTTTGGCATGTGTATTTTTTTTTAAAAAAGTCATTCACAGGCTCTGGGTGTCTCTGGCTGGGGCAGCATTTATTCATAGAATCCCTACAGTGCAGAAGGAGGCCATTTGGCCCATCAGGTCTGTACTGACACCCAGCCCCTATCTCTATAACCCCATGCATTCACCCTAGCTAGTCCCCCTGACACTAAGGGGCAATTTAGCCTGGCCAATCCACCTAGCCCACACACCTTTGGACCGTGGGAGGAAGCCAGTGCACCCGGAGGAAACCCGTGCAGACACAGGGAGAACATGCAGACTCTACACAGACAGTGACTCATAACGTAAGAACATAAGAAATAGGAGCAGGAGTAGGCCATCTAGCCCTTCGAGCCTGCCCCGCCATTCAATAAGATCATGGCTGATCTGAAGTGGATCAGTTCCACTTTCCCGCTCTCTCCCCATAACCCTTAATTCCCCTGTCTATCAGAAATCTATCTACCCGTGACTTAAATATATTTAGCGAGGCAGCCTCCACCACTTCAACGGGCAGAGAATTCCAGAGATTCACCACCCTTTGAGTGAAGAAGTTCCTCCTCAACTCTGATCTAAACTGCCCCCCCCTCCTTATTTTGAGGCTGTGCCCTCTAGTCCTGCTATCCTTTCTAAGCGGGAAGAATCTCTCTACCTCTACCCTATCCATCCCCTTCATTATCTTATACGTCTCTGTAAGATCCCCCCTCAGCCTTCTAAACTCCAACGAGTACAGACCCAGTCTATTCAGACTTGAGGCCAGAATTGAATCTGGGTCCCTTTGAACCCTTCTTTCTACCTCTCCCTATCTTTGTAATCTCCTGCAGTGTCACAACACCAGTGTGATCCCTGAGTTACTCTCACTCTCTCCTCCTACGCATCCTCAGAGTGGAGCAATCAAATCCCATAGCCTCTATTGTGCAGAAGAGGTGGGAGTCTCCCCCTCCCTCCCTCCCTCCCTCCCTTCTCTCCCCCCTCACCACCCCCCCAGGGACCAACATTTATCCCTCAGCCAGCAAAGTCATTATCTGCTCATTATCACATTGGCATACAGGAGCTGGCTGGCTAATTGGAAGAGTTTGCAAAGAGGCATTATTTTGGGTTCATTAACTGGAAGGATAGAGTCGATCGTTCGGAAGTGACTAAGGGGAAGGAGGCCCCAGGGGATGGTAGGCTGCGGATGAATATTGGACACAAATATCTGAGCTCGCAGCTCACTAGCTCTGCCTTGAACGTCCTTCCCCGTGCTGTTCGCTCCATTCAACCTCAGCCTGCAAACCTGACCGTAGGAACTTCAATGTCACCTGGTCCTCTTCCTGGAGTTAAATTCTCTCAGAAAGTGTGCCAAGCCCCCTTGTGATTTCTAGTTCTTTTGTGTGGACGAAGCAACGGTGGAACAAACAGCTAAGAAAAACAAAAGAAGTTTCAAAGGAAGGAATGTTAAAACTCATGTCCAAGCAGGGAACTGCCAAGGCGGATTAAAATTGTCCAAACAGCAACATACACAAGGCACTCAGGATAGTGTGGGGGGGTAACCAGCTACCCAGCGGGAACTGCATAGACAGGGATTTAGAGATGACTGAATCATAGAACATAGAACACTACAGCACAAACAGGCCCTTCGGCCCACAAGTTGCACCGATCATATCCATACCTACCAGGCCTATCTATAACCCTCAATCCCGTTAAATCCCATGTACTCATCCAGAAGTCTTTTAAAACCCCAGCAAGTTCGCTTCTACCACCACCGACGGCAGCCGATTCCACTCACTCACCACCCTCTGAGTGAAAAACTTACCCCTGACATCTCCTCTGTACCTGCTCCCCAGCACCTTAAACCTGTGTCCTCTCGTAGCGACCATTTCAGCCCTGGGAAATAGCCTCCGAGAATCCACCCTATCTATTCCTCTCAACATTTTATAAACTTCTATCAGGTCGCCTCTCAACCTTCGTCTCTCCAGGGAGAAGAGTCCCAGCTCCCTCAACCTATCCTCATAAGGCATGCCTCCCAATCCAGGCAACATCCTGGTAAATCTCCTCTGCACCCTCTCAATAGCTTCCACATCCTAATGTGGAATCATACCCTCTTAGATCATGGGACTGGCGACTGAACCATTTCATCCTGTTGTGGGACGCTGGCAAGTATTTGGCGCCCACCCCGTGCCGCCCTACAACTGAGTTGTAATGCCACAGCGCTGGGCTCTCAGAGAACCTGGTGAACTGCTGCAACAACAATAATCTCTCCCTCAAGAAAACGAAGGAGATAGTCATCCACTTCAGGAAGTGTAAAGCAGAACATGCCCCCGTCTACATCAATAGGGACCAGGTAGAAATGGTGGAGAACTCCAGGTTGCTGGCTGCTTTGCTGAGCTTGGTCTGAGCTCCTGCTCTGCCCAAGACTGCAAGGAGCTACATAAGGTCATGAATGTAGCCCAATCCATCACACAAACCAGCCTCCCATCCATTGACTCCGTCTACACTTCCTGCTGCCTCAGCAAAGCAGCCAGCATAATTAAGGACCCCACACACCCCGGACATTCTCTCTTCCACCTTCTTCCTTCAGGAAAAAGATATAAAACTCTGACGTCACATGTCAACTAACTTGAGAAGCTTCTTCCCTGCTGCTGTCAGACTTTTGAATGGACCTACCTCGCATTAAGTTGATCTTTCTCTACACCCTCGCTATAGACTATAGAACATAAAACGTAGGAAATTACAGCACAGAACAGGCCCTTTGGCCCTCAAAGTTGTGCCAAGCTATGTTCAAACCCAAGATCAAGCTATCCCACTCCCTCTCCCTCTATGACTGTAACACTACATTCCGCACACTCTCTTTCCCTTCTCTATGAACAGTATGCTTTGTATGGCGGCAAGAAACAATACTTTTCACTGTACGTTAATACATGTGACAAGAATAAATCAAATCAACTCAAATGGAAGAGAGACAGGGAGAGGTGACTGGTGGTGATTTAACCTGAGGGTCGCCACACCACAGGAGAGGGGCAGGGTTGAGTACGCGGGGACTCCATGAATAACATCAGCTGATACTCTGTTGGAACCTCCCTGTCCAGCCAACTGAGCTAACCAACCTCCCTGTATGGATTGTAATGACAGATGAGAAGGGATAGTAGGGTTAAAAGATCCACCATCTAATTGCGAATCAATGTTTGCAGAACTCTGATTATTGGGAAGTTGGATGGAGTGATTGTAGTTTGGGAGATAGGAAGTTAGAATTTGGTGTTTGTAACAATGGTGAAATTGTAAAATGCTCGGGGGGTGGGGGGGAGGGAGCATTGCGTGATCCTGTTAAAAGGTGGCGCTTTTTCTGTGCTTAATGATTTAAGATGCAAGTACACAGAGAGCCCAGACTGAAACATTAGTATTGAACGGCAAAGCAACTGTTTTTACCAAAACAACAAGCTTTTGAATTTAGCCAATCAATTTGAATCAGGCATTTTGATACCAAGAACCTATTAAATTTAAATCTGATGGTGTTGACAACCTCAGACCAATCCTATTGTGAAAAATATTGATGTATCATCACATATATAAAAGAATGGGCCAGTGAGACAAAAAGGAGAGAAACTGCCACCTGCCAGAGATAACAGCTCATAGCTCATGGCTCAAAGCACCATCTCGATAGCAAAGGTACCAAAGAAGAAAGAAGTTCCAGACAGAAGAATCAACAGAGAAAGCCCAGAATATTCCAG
This sequence comes from Carcharhinus amblyrhynchos, assembly GCF_965287045.1. Taxonomy (NCBI): domain Eukaryota; kingdom Metazoa; phylum Chordata; class Chondrichthyes; order Carcharhiniformes; family Carcharhinidae; genus Carcharhinus; species Carcharhinus amblyrhynchos. The sequence continues at coordinate 151,933 of NW_027650089.1, read as the reverse complement.
AAGGTACAAAAACTGGTTGTAGTTTGGAGAGTGACTAAATTCTATTTTTGATAGTGAATGGGAATTGTATTTATTGGAACAGCATTCCATTAGAATCTTGTTTTATTCAGGAATAGTTGATAGTTAAAAGGGATTTATTGGGTTTGTTAAAAGTTTAATTAATTTGCTCACTTTTAGATAAATAAATTGTTAGGTGTTGGTTTTAGAGAGAGTGTCAGGGATTTGTTTTGTATTTAACTGCTAGAAGTTGCTGAAGAGAAGGTCACACCACTTCGCACTCACTTTTTACAGATTATCAGGTGAGGGATTCCTCTTTGGGTGTTTCAGTGTTAGTTCTCAGAGGGGGGAATCAACCTCCACTTTATAACACTTTCTTACCTAGTGTATAAAACTATAAAAAGAGCGACATCACTTCAGGATTCTAGCAATGGGAAATGAAAGAGAATAGTTAAGGGAATTAAAGTGTGGGGAACATCCAGTCATGAGCGATCACAACATAATATGATTGAAGGAAAAGACTGAGAAATAACAAAGGAGACCAAAACCCTAAGCAGTAGGTTGATTTACCGCTGGTGCTGATTTTAATGGAATGAAAGTGGAGTTAGAGGAAATAAACTGGCAAAATAAATAAGGGAATAATAAGCGAAAAAATATTTAAAAGGCTGAGAAAATATTGAAAAGGCAGGAGAAATCTGTGCCAGTAAAGAACAAGGAGTAATGGTTCGGAAATGAAGAGGTAAATAAATGAAGGCAAAACTAAAACTAATGAAAAACGTGGAATGGCGATTACAAATGAAAGAACGGTAAAGGGTGTCATGAAAAAATTAAGAAATTAAGTGAACAAAAATGAAGACAATAGACAGAAACATAGAACACAGAACACTACAGCACAAACAGACCCTTCGGCCCACGAGTTGTGCCGATCACATCAACACCTACCAATCAACAGACCTATCTATAACCCCCAATCCCATTAAATCCCATATACTCATCCAGAAGTCTTTTAAAAGACCCCAGCGAGTTCGCCTCCACCACCACTGACGGCAGCCGATTCCACTCACTCACCACCCTCTGAGTGAAAAACTTACCCCTGACATCACTTCTGTACTTTCCTCCCTGCACCTTAAATCTGTGTCCTCTCGTAGCGACCATTTCAACCCGGGGAAATAGCCTCTGAGAATCCACCCTACCCATTCCTCTCAACATTTTATAAACGTTTTTTATTCATTCATAGGATGGTGGTGTTGCTGGTAAGGCTGGCACTTATTGCCCATCCCTAATTACCTTTGAGCTGACTTTTTGAACCGTGATAGTTTATGTTCTGGAAGTGCAGCCACAGTGACTCCTTCCCCTTCCTGGCAGTTTTCTAGTTTCCAGACCCATGTGGAGAATAAACATCAGCCTACGCAGCATTGTCAAACGTGCTTTCGTAACCCGGGGGACATCCTAAGGTTCCACTGTGAATCGTAGAATCCCAACTGTGCAGAAGGAGGCCATTCGGCCCATTGAGTCTGCACCGACCACAATCCCACCCAGACTCCATCCCCGTAACCCCATGCATTTACCCTAGCTAGTCCCCCTGACACTAAGGGGCAATTTAACACGGTCAATTCATCTAACCCGCACATCTTTGAGATTGTGGGACGAAACCAGAGCACCCGGAGGAAACCCACGCAGACACGGGGAGGATGTGCAGACTCCACACAGGCAGTGACCCGAGCTGGGAATCGAACCCCGGACCCTGGTGCTGTGAGGCGGCAGTGCTAACCACTGTGCCGCCCGCTGTGTGAGGGCATTTGGAAAATGATAACACAATGAGGCAGAGTCAATATGGTTTTGTGAAAGAGGAATTGTGTTTGATGAGTTTACTTTGAGGATAAAATAAGCAGGGAACCAGTCATTGTGGTAGATTTGGATTTCCAAAGACACCATCTGAAAAATTGTTACTCAACTGTGAGGGTGACATATTCACTCAGATAGAGGATTGGTTCACTGACAGAGAACAGAGAGTCAGAATAAATGGGTCATTTTCAGTTTGGCGACTTATTAACGACTGAGTTGAAAGGATCGAGTGCATTGCAGCTACATTTACTGATGATGTCGAGATAGATGGGAAAAGTTGTGTGGAAAATGCAAAGAGCCAAATGTTTGTGGAGTTGAGGTGTAATGAGAGGAATAATTATGTACTATAGAACCAATATACCATATAATAATAATGGCATGTCTTAAAATGAACTCAAACTCGCTCCTCCAGAATTTGAAAAAGATTACTACTGTTACAACCCCATAGAACTGTCAATCAAACAGAGCTATGAAAGCATCAATTTATCTCACTTCACCCTGTCCAGATAAATATGCATGCAGTGAAACTGTTTGAAAAAAGATACAAGCACCCCATTTCCACCTTGTTGAACCAATCCATTAGTGGGTCTTGATGCTGAGCCAAGCATGCATAATGAGGCCATCTGTGAGCTGCATCAACAGCAGCAGATGCCCACTCATCTGTTTCTCCAGTTTGTTTCTCAAGACAATGGGGGCTCTTTTCAAGGAGTTGGGTCTCAAAAGTGGGGAACTTCCCCACTTAAGCTTCTGTCATCAATAGCAAAAATCTGGGCCCAGAGATTGCAAAGAGAGAGGTCAAATGAGTGGGAAAAGAGTTGGCAGGTGGTGTATAATGTGGGAAAATGTGAAATTGTCCAACTTGGCAGGAAGAATAGAAAAACAGAAGATTATTTAAATGGAGAGAAGATGCAGAATGTTGAGTTGCAGAGGGATCTGGGTGTCCTTGTACATGAATCACAAAAGGCCAGCGTGCAGGAACAGAAAATAAGTAGAATGTTGACATTTATTGCAAAGAGGATGGAGTATGAAAGTGGTTGAGTCTTACTACTATTGTACAAGGCATCAGTGAGACCACATCTGGAGTACTGTTTACAGTTTTGGTTTCATTCCCTATGGAAGGAAAACTTGTGTTGAACACAGTTCAGAGAAGGTTCACCGGGCTGATTCCTGGCATGATGGGGGTTGTCTTATGAGGAAAGGTTGAGCAGTTTGGTCTCAGACTCGTTGGAGTTCAAAGACTGAGTGGTGGGTCATTATTTTGCCCTCCCATTGATGGGCGAAGCGAATCAAGCCAGTAAAATTGCGCGAGGTCTGAGAAATCAGGATTGTGCCTGAGAACTGGATTTCCCACGTGGTCCGCCTCTCACCCGGAATGGGCGGGAAGCTGAATAAATGATTTAAATATATTTTAATCCTAGTTTACGTGTGATTAGCGAGCCCGGAGCTCAGTCATCCAGGTTCACTTGCCTTTCTGACTTCACCGGGAGAGTTTCTCTCCGGTGAGGAAAACACCTGCTCTCCATGAATGAGGAACAGTCGTGTTGGAATCAGAGGCCATCGAGAACCCCCTAGGAGGCCGAGGGCAAGGGATGTGCCCTCTGGGCAGTGCTAGCCTGGCACCTTGGCACTGCCAGCCTGGCACCCCGGTAATGCCCACCGGGCACTTTGGCACTGCCCACCAGGCAATACCAGGAGGCAAGGATAATTGGGGCGAGGCTTATGGGGAGCAGGGCCTGGGGGGGGGTGGGGGCAGGGTTATGGGAGGGGCTGATTGGACAGTCCAATCAGGAAGGGAGTTGTGGGGGGGTGGGGGGGGAGGGTGCTGCCACTTTGCCGAATAGCCGACTCCTGCACCTACTCCTTTTGATCTTACAGTAATTCTTCTCTCTTTCCCTGCCTGTATATTTCCATCTTGATTTTAATTTTCCCCCTCTCCACCCTTCTCCATGTTGCTGTGCTGTGGATGTTTCCCTAATGTCTGAAATTGTGTCTGTGTACCTGTCTGCACGTCCCTCACTCTGTCTCTGTGACCCTCACTCTCTCTGCCTCTCCTTCTCTCTCTGTTTTTCCCTCACTCTCTGTCTCTGCATCTCTCTCTGTCTCTCTCTCTTTCTCTCTCTCTTTCTCTCTCTCTCTCTCTTTCTCACTCTCTCTCTTTCTCTCTCTCTCTCTGTCTCTCCATCCATGAGTGTGTATGTGTGAGAGTGTGTGTGTGAGAGAGTGTGTGTGTGAGAGTGTGTGTGTGAGAGTGTGTGTGCGCGCAAGTTCTGTGTCTGTACCTCTCTCCAGTATCTCTGTGTGTTTCTTCTCCAGCTCCAGTCCCCCCTCCTCCACTCCCGCCCGCACCCACCACCCCCCCCCAACCCCCCACCGGTGTTTGACGATAGAATTTCTACAATTACACTTTATTCTGGGAGGTTCTGTCAACGCTGTTACCAGGGGCAACGGCAGAGAGGGAGCTGAGCCCTGGCCCAAAGCCAGTTTATAATCCAGCCCTTCACCCTTTCACAAGTGGAACCGATGGGATGTGGAGGGGGTGAGGGAGGAGGGGGGGTGGGGGGGGGGGGGGTGCGGGTGGAGGGTCCAGATGATGGGTGCGAGGGTGGGGGAACGGGGTTTGAGTGACAGGGAGAAGGGTGAGTGTGCAGCGTGACGGGGAGGAGGGTGAGTGCGAGGGAGGGGGCTGGGGGAGAGGGGTCGGGGAGTGGGTACAGATAACTGCAGTAACTTTCCCCCTATCAATCTGCCAAGCAGGAGCAGACGCTGCGAGCCAGCGGGCTCCGTCTCTCTCAGTTTGAGATTTCAGACACAAACGTGAGGTTTTTCAGGATTTTGGGAAAGAGCAGAGTGGGATTTTTCTCTTTAGAACGTTCTCTCGAAGGGCTGTCACAGTGACACTGGGGAGGCGGTGGCCTCGTGTTATTATCACTGGACAATTAATCCAGGACCTCAGCTAATGTTCTGGGGACCCGGGTTCGAATCCCGCCATGGCAGATGGTGGAATTTGAGTTCAATAAAAAATATCTGGAATTAAGAATCTGCTGATGACCATGAAACCATTGTCGATTGTCGGAAAAACCCATCTGGTTCCTTTAGGGAAGGAAATCTGCCATCCTTACTCGGTCTGGCCTACACGTGACTCCAGAGCCATAGCAATGTGGTTGACTCTCAACTGCCCTTCAAGGGCAACTAAGGATGGATAATATGTGCTGGCCCAGCAAGTGAGACCCATGTTCCACAAATAAATTAAAAACAAAGACAGTGTGGTGGAGACAGATTCACACAGCGAGTGGTGAGGATCTGGAATGTACTGTCTGAGAGTGTGGTGGAGACAGATTCACACAGCGAATGGTTAGGATCGGGAATGTACTGTCTGAGAGTGTGGTGGAGACAGATTCACACAGCGAGTGGTTAGGATCTGGAATGTACTGTCTGAGAGTGTGGTGGAGACAGATTCACACAGTGAGTGGTTAGGATCTGGAATGTACTGTCTGAGAGTGTGGTGGAGACAGATTCACACAGCGAGTGGTTAGGATCTGGAATGTACTGTCTGAGAGTGTGGTGGAGACAGATTCACACAGCGAGTGGTTAGGATCTGGAATGTACTGTCTGAGAGTGTGGTGGAGACAGATTCACACAGCGAATGGTTAGGATCTGGAATACACTGCCTGAGAGTGTGGTGGAGACAGATTCACACAGCGAGTGGTTAGGATCTGGAATGTACTGTCTGAGAGTGTGGTGGAGACAGATTCAGTCGAGGCACTCTAGAGGAAATTGGATTATTATTGGAGAAGAGTGAGTGTGCAGGGTGACGGGGAGAAGGTGGGGAATGGAACTTGGTGAATTCTTCATTCGAAGATGTGATGCAGGCATGATGGGCCGAATGGCCTCCCTGTGCACCATAACCAGTGAATGGAAGGGAGAAGGTGTGTTGCTGATGGAGCCGCCTTTTTCTCCGATTGACATGATCATGTCAGATACTGTAGAACTCCAATCAGAACCCTGATTTAATACACGCTTTCACTAGCGCAGGGAAGGAAACTTGTCAACTTGATTGGCCTGTGGTCCAATGGACTTTGATTCAGATATTCAACATTCCTCAGTGTCTTGGGCAGGAATGATTGATGAGTTTGGTGTTCTGATTATGTGTGCTTTCTCCTCTTGTCATGTTTAATTGTTCTGCTTCAGGTTATTGTCTGAGGAGTTGGCAAGAATCTTGACAGCAAATTAAAATGGGAACGTTTTAACAGATTTCGCACAAATATTATGAATTTTGTTGCTTAGGAATTGGTGTGTGATATTCTGGTGCCCGTCCTGGGGACATGTTTCTCTTACACCTCCTGAGTAATGATGGCGTACGCACAAAATTCATCAGATCAAAGACAACTTTGTCCTGGGAATGAGGAGAATTGTCCAATGATGGGATGCTGAGCAATTTGGGCCTCTATTCCCTGGAGGCTAAAGTTAAAAGTTCATTCATTAGTGTCACAAGTAGGCTTACATTAACACTGCAATGAAGTTATTGTGAAAATCCCCTAGTCGCCACATTCTGGCGCCCGCTTGGGCCCACTGAGGGAGAATTTAGCACGGCCAATCCACCTAACCAGCACGTCTTTCGGACTGTGGGAGGAAACCCACGTAGACACGGGGAGAATGTGCAAACTCCACACACACAGTGACCCAAGCTGAGAATCGAACCCAGGTCCCTGGCGCTGTGAGGCAGCAGTGCTAACCCGCCGTGCCTCCTTGCTGGTTAGAGAGGCCATCTCATTGAAATTTGCAAGACTCTGAAGGGGTTTGGTAGGGTGGATGCTGAGAGGTTGTTTCCGCTGCTTGGGGAATCTAAAACCCGGGGGACGGGGGGTGCGCCGTCTCAGGATCAAGGCTGGTCACTTAGCTCAGAGAAGAGGAGAACTTTCTTCACGCAATGGGATGTGAATCTTTGGAATTCCCTATCCCATTGGGATGTGGCTGCTCCGTCATGGGATTTATTTAAGGCTGGGATAGAGATTTTTGGTCTCAAAGCATTAAGAGATTTGGGGAATGAGTGTGAAAGTGGAATCATAGAATCCCTACAGTACAGAAAAAGGCCTTTCGGTCCATTAAGCCTGCACCGACCACAATCCCACCCTATCTCTGTAACACCATGTATTTATCCTGCTAATCCCTCCGACACAAGGGTTAATTTAGCAATTTAGGCCAATCAATCTAAGCCTAATCTTTTGAGAGGAAACTGGAGCACCCAGAGGAAAGCCACACAGGCACGGGGAGGGGGTGCAAACCCCCACAGACAGTGACCCAAGCCGGGAATTGAACCCGGGTCCCTGGCGCTGTGAGGCAGCCGTGCTAACCACTGTGCCACTGTGCCACCATAATTGAGTCAATATGATCAGCCGTATTGAATGGCGGAGCAGGCTCGACGGGCTAAATGTGCTATTCCTGCTCCTGTTTCTCCTTTCTTGTAAAGAAGGAGGGAGAGAGAGAGGTGGAGAGGTTTACAGAGGGAATTCCAGGGCAGCTGAAGGCACTGCCACCAATAGTGGAGCGATTGGAATCGGGAAGCTGCGAGAGGCCAGAATTGGAGGGGCACAGAGATCTTGGATGTTTGTAGACTGCTGGAGATTCCAGAAATAGTGGAGGGACAAGGCCATGGAGGGATTCAACTATTAGGACGAGGATTTGGAAATTGAGGCATTGCTGGATTGATTGGGATATCTGGGTGAACATTGCAAGGGGCAGAGAAGACCCCCTTTGTCCTGTGCTGCTGGTCTTGTAGTCATCTCCTTCACTCCCTGTCCCCTCGCTGTCACTGTGCGCGAGTGTAGCTGAAGCTTCTCAAAGGAATGCTTTACAGAGAAGGATCCAATAAACACAGGACGTGATCGCCTTTGACTGAGGCGCACCGCAGGACGGAAGGCCAGTCGCCCAGCGGGGCACCCTGCAGTGTGGACCTCTTAAACCCGTCAGCAGCGATGCACATCAAGTCTTTGTAAAAACCGTGGCCACCAGGCAAAGTTGTTGAGCAGAATCAGAATCAAGCTACGCAGGTGACTGCCCGACTTATCCTCAAGAATCTTTCCCACGGAAAAACACATTGAGATGATGCCTTTATTTGGAGGCCCATTCAGTTCGCCCTGCTCACGTCATGTGTTGTGGATAATCTCGCCAACACTTGTCACCTTGCTGTTTCCTAACGCTTGACCTGTTTCCAGGTTCAGCGATTCTATTCCCCGTCTGGCAGGACTCGGACGCACGCCAAGCCAACCACGTTGCCCGTCGCCTCTTGTTTGTTCCGAGGACGATATCGGTTGAGCGGAGTTGCTTGTTTAAGAGTGTGGAGAGCGGAGAGAGAAGCCCGAGTGTGTGCCTCTTTCTAAACTGTCAGCAAATCGCTCATAATTGCTGGCTGTACGGACGCCAGGAAGAGCGTCAGAGGAGTAAGTGGCTGCTTCTCTCGACGTGAGGAATAATTAGGCTCTAATGGAATTTCAATTTTCAGACAGAAGCATCAAAGGAGACAGACAATAGAGAGACAGCAGCAATGCTGGGGAGCCGGAATTGCCTGTAAAGAACATAAAGACTGACATCAAGCGAGGCCATTAAGAGCTCTTGAGTTGATGGAAGCGATGGGAAGCAGTCCAGAGAACAATAGTATCCCGACGGAGCAGAAAGAGGCCATTCAGCCCCTCAAATCCGTGCCAACTCTCCGGAAGAGCGTCCCACCTGACCTCTTTTCCCCCCCCTCTCCCTGAAACCTCAGACATTTACCACGACTCATTCCCTCCTCCCCCCTTCTCCCCTCCACCCCACTTACATTTAAGAGCAATTTACCATAGCCAATCCATCTAATCTGCTCATCTTTGGAGTGTAGGAGGAAACCCACGCAGACATGGGGAGAACGTGCAGACTCCGCACAGACAGGGACCCCAGGCCGGAATTGAACCCAGACCCTGGTATCAGTGCCAACCACTGCGCCACCCCCATCAGTGTTGATGGGGTTAAGGGGATATTATCAAATCCATTTTGTGGAATGTGATTGTCCCTTGCTAGATCAGCATTTATTACCCATCCCTAATTGCCCCTTGAGAAGCTCCTGGTGAGCTGCCTCCTTGAGCCACTGCAGTCCCTGTGCTGTAGGTACACCCACAGTGCTGTTAGGAAGGGAGTAGCAGGATCTTGACCCAGCGACAGTGAGTACATTTCCAAGGAAGGGACTTGGAAGGGAAATTCTTTAATAAATCTGACACGCTCCCCGGGGACCCCCCTGTAAATACTGACACACTCCCCCGGGGACCCCCTGTAAATACTGACACACTCCCCCGGGGACCCCCTGTAAATACTGACACACTCCCCCGGTGACCCCCTGTAAATACTGACACACTCCCCGGGGACCCCCTGTAAATACTGACACACTCCCCGGGGACCCCCTGTAAATACTGACACACTCCCCCGGGGACCCCCTGTAAATACTGACACACTCCCCCGGTGACCCCCTGTAAATACTGACACACTCCCCGGGGACCCCCTGTAAATACTGACACAATCCCCCAGGGATCCCCCTGTAAATACTGACACACTCCCCCGGGGACCCCTGTAAATACTGACACACTCCCCAGGGACCCCCTGTAAATACTGACACACTCCCCCCCGGGGACCCCCTGTAAATACTGACACAATCCCCAGGGACCCCCTGTAAATACTGACACACTCCCTGGGGACCCCCTGTAAATACTGACACACTCCCCGGGGACCCCCTGTAAATACTGACACACTCCCCGGGGACCCCCTGTAAATACTGACACACTCCCCAGGGACCCCCTGTAAATACTGACACACTCCCCGGGAACCCCCTGTAAATACTGACACACTCCCCGGGGACCCCCCTGTAAATACTGACACACTCCCCGGGGACCCCCCTGTAAATACTGACACACTCCCCAGGGACCCCCTGTAAATGCTGACACACTCCCCCCGCCCGGGGACCCCCTGTAAATACTGACACACTCCCCAGGGACCCCCTGTAAATACTGACACACTCCCCCCCGGGGACCCCCTGTAAATACTGACACACTCCCCGGGGACCCCCTGTAAATACTGACACACTCCCCGGGGACCCCCTGTAAATACTGACACACTCCCCGGGGACCCCCCTGTAAATACTGACACACTCCCCAGGGACCCCCTGTAAATGCTGACACACTCCCCCCCCGGGGACCCCCTGTAAATACTGACACACTCCCCCGGGGACCCCCTGTAAATACTGACACACTCCCCGGGGACCCCCCTGTAAATACTGACACACTCCCCAGAACCTCCCTGTAAATACTGACACACTCCCCCGGGGACCCCCTGTAAATACTGACACACTCCCCGGGGACCCCCTGTAAATACTGACACACTCCCCGGGACCCCCTGTAAATACTGACACACTCCCCGGGACCCCCTGTAAATACTGACACACTCCCCCGGGACCCCCTGTAAATACTGACACACTCCCCGGGGACCCCCTGTAAATACTGACATACTCTCCCCCTGGGATCCCCTGTAAATACTGACACACTCCCCGGGGAATCCCCTGTAAATACTGACACACTCCCCAGGGACCCCCTGTAAATACTGACACACTCCCCGGGGACCCCCTGTAAATACTGACACACTCCCCGGGGACCCCCCTGTAAATACTGACACACTCCCCAGGGACCCCCTGTAAATACTGACACACTCCCCCCCGGGGACCCCCTGTAAATACTGACACACTCCCCGGGGACCCCCTGTAAATACTGACACACTCCCCAGAGACCCCCTGTAAATACTGACACACTCCCCGGGGACCCCCCTGTAAATACTGACACACTCCCCAGGGACCCCCTGTAAATGCTGACACACTCCCCCCCCCGGGGACCCCCTGTAAATACTGACACACTCCCCGGGGACCCCCTGTAAATACTGACACACTCCCCGGGGACCCCCTGTAAATACTGACACACTCCCCGGGGACCCCCTGTAGGGACCCCCTGTAAATACTGACACACTCCCCGGGGACCCCCTGTAAATACTGACACACTCCCCGGGACCCCCTGTAAATACTGACACACTCCCCGGGGACCCCCTGTAAATACTGACACACTCCCCAGGGACCCCCCTGTAAATACTGACACACTCCCCGGGGACCCCCCTGTAAATACTGACACACTCCCCAGGGACCCCCCTGTAAATACTGACACTCTCTCCCCCTGGGACCCCCTGTAAATACTGACACACTCCCCGGGGACCCCTGTAAATACTGACACACTCCCCAGGGACCCCCTGTAAATACTGACACACTCCCTAGGGACCCCCTGTAAATACTGACACACTCCCCGGGGACCCCCCTGTAAATACTGACACACTCCCCAGGGACCCCCTGTAAATACTGACACACTCCCCGGGGACCCCCCTGTAAATACCGACACACTCCCCCGGTGACCCCCTGTAAATACCGACACACTCCCCCGGTGACCCCCTGTAAATACTGACACACTCCCCGGGGACCCCCCTGTAAATACTGACACACTCCCCAGGGACCCCCCTGTAAATACTGACACACTCCCCGGGGACCCCCTGTAAATACTGACACACTCCCCGGGGACCCCCCTGTAAATACTGACACACTCCCCGGGGACCCCCCTGTAAATACTGACACACTCCCCCCGCCCGGGGACCCCCTGTAAATACTGACACACTCCCCGGGGACCCCCTGTAAATACTGACACTCTCTCCCCTGGGACCCCCTGTAAATACTGACACACTCCCCAGGGACCCCCTGTAAATACTGACACACTCCCCGGGGACCCTCTGTAAATACTGACACACTCCCCGGGTACCCCCTGTAAATACTGACACACTCCCCGGGTACCCCCTGTAAATACTGACACACTCCCCGGGTACCCCCTGTAAATACTGACACACTCCCTAGGGACCCCCTGTAAATACTGACACACTCCCCGGGGACCCTCTGTAAATGGAGTGAACCTTTCCTCACCCCCTCCAAACCCAATGGGGACGTTGTATTTTCATTGTGGAAATGATTTAGTTCTGATTAAGTGCTACAGCAGAAATGTAGTGTTGGCAATCGTATAAAGCAGGCAGACGCAGGCACTGACACACACAACTGGGTTCATTGGAGCGTCCCACTGTAGCTTTACGAGTTATTGGTTGGAACAACAGCAAAACATTTACGTAACATCATTACCATCGTGTAATGCCCCCGAGAGTTTCACAGAGAATGTTGTCAACTGAATTTGGCCCCGAGGAGATACTTGGTCAGATTTCCAAGGGTTCAGTCCAAACGTTTGGGTCTTAAGGAACACCTTAAAAGAGGGAAGAGAGAGTTAGAGAGTTGGAGAGGTTTAGGGAGGAAATTCCAGAATACCAGAGCTTCATAGAACATAGAACACTACAGCACAAACAGGCCCTTCGGCCCATAAGTTGCGCCAATCATATCCCTATCTACCAGGCCTATCTATAAGCCTCAATTCCATTAAATCCCATGTACTCATCCAGAAGTCTCTTAAAAGACCCCAGCAAGTTCGCCTCTACCACCATCGCCGGCAGCCGATTCCACTCACTCATCACCCTCTGAGTGAGAAACTTACCCCTAACATCTCCTCTGTACCTGCTCCCCAGCACCTTAAACCTGTGTCCTCTCGTAGCGACCATTTCAGCCCTGGGAAATAGCCTCCGAGAATCCATTTCCTCCCACAGTCCAGAGACATGCTGGTTAGGTTGACTGGTTGGGCTAAATTGCCCCTTAGTGTCAGGGGAACCAGCAGAATTAAGGTGTTATGGGGATAGGGCCTTGGTAGGATTGTGGTTGGTACAGACTCGATAGGCCGAATGGCCTCCTTGTGCACTGTAGGATTCTATGACGTCCACGAGGGATTTGAAAACAAGGATGAGAATTTTAGAATCAGGATGTTGCTTTTATTAGAGCCCATGTTGTCTTCATCAGCGATCACTCACTAATGAGTATGATTGTCCAGCCTAGAATCTCCTCTCACTGGCCGTGGGTTCTGTGGGTCCCTGCGTGGCTGGTGAACCTGATTTAGAGATGCATCTTCATCCACACACTTGGCATAAGAAATAGGAGCAGGAGTCGGCCATCTAGCCCTTCGAGCCTGCCCCGCCATTCAATAAGATCATGGCTGATCTGAAGTGAATCAGTTCCACTTTCCCGCTTTCTCCCCATAACCCTTAATTCCCTTGTCTACCAAAAACCTATCTACCCGTGACTTAAATATATTTAGTGAGGTAGCCTCCACCACTTCAACGGGCAGAGAATTCCAGAGACTCGCCACCCTTTGAGTGAAGAAGTTCCTCCTCAACTCTGATCTAAACTGCGCCCCCCTTATCTTGAGGCTGTGCCCTCTAGTCCTGCTGTCCTTTCTGAGTGGGAAGAATCTCTCTACCTCTACCCTATCCATCCCCTTCATTATCTTATATGTCTCTATAAGATCCCCCTCATCCTTCTAAACTCCAACGAGTACAGACCCAATCTATTCAGTCTCTCTTCATAGTCCAACCCCCTCATCTCCGGTATCAGTCTAGTGAACCTCCTCTGCACTCCCTCCAAGGCCAATATATCCTTCAGCAAGTGCGGCGACCAAAACTGCACACAGTACTCCAGCTGCAGCCTCACCAGTACCCTGTACAGTTGCAGCAAGACCTCCCTGCTTTTATATTCTATCCCCCTCGCTATGAAGGCCAGCATCCTATTCGCCTTCTTGATCACCTGCTGCACCTGCAGACTGGGTTTTTGCGACTCGTGCACAAGGACCCCCAGGTCCCTCTGCACCGTAGCATGCTGCAGCTTTTCGCCTTTAAATAATAATCCCTCCTACTCTTATTTCTACCAAAGTGGATAACCACTTGGCGAGTGCTTACAGGGAGTGGGCTCTCTCCTCACATCACTGGGATTCCTTGTAGGTCGGTGAGCAAGGCAGCCAACAGGGAACGAGATTTCCTGTGATTCAAGGAGTGAGCTGCAGAGGTTTGCATGAGCTCAAGCTTCTAAAGGGTGGAAGGTAGAACTCACCCTGCAGGCCGCTGAAACAGTAATGTCCAGTGGCAATAATGGTGTGGGAGATGGTTTCAGCAGCAGATAGAACATTGAATACAGGAGTCAGGATGTCTTGTTCAACGTGTACAAGACATTGGTAATACTGTGCGCAATTCTGGTCACCCTATTATAGAAAGGATATTATTAAATTAGAAAGAGTGCAGAAAAGATTTACTAGGCTGCTACTGGGACTTAATGGTTTGAGTTATAAGGAGAGGCTGGATAGGCTGGGACTTTTTTTCCCTGGAGCGTAGGAGGCTGAGGGGTGATCTTATAGAGGTCTATAAATAATGCTGGGCACAGATCAGCTAGATAGTCAATATCTTTTCCTAAAGGTAGGGGAGTCTAGAACTAGAGGGCATAGGTTTAAGGTGAGAGGGGAGAGATACAAAAGACTCCAGAGGGGCAGTTTTTTCACCCAGAGGGGTGGTGAGTGTCTGGAACAAGCTGCCAAAGGTAGTAGTAGAGGTGGGTACAATTTTGTCTTTTAAAAGCATTTAGACCGTTACGTGGGTAAGATGAGTAGAGAGGGATATGGGCCAAATGCGGGCAATTGGGATTGGCTTTGGGGTTTAAAAAAAAAAGGCAGCATGGACAGGTTGGGCCGAAGGGCCTGTTTCCATGCTGTAAACCTCTCTGGCTCTCTGACTCCTGGCTCTCTACGTTCCCCTTTTTTGCAGTTGCCACAACAGTCTCTTACTTCCCAGGCTGAGCAGATTCCCCGGTGGCTGTGGAATGGTGCGATTCACGGCCGATCCCAAATACAGAGTCATACCCCGGGACTCTACCTTCTCGCCCACCATGGAATCAGCCTGGGCGAGGGGCCGGCCCCGGAAACGTCCGCTGACCTCGGGCAGGAAGTTTCTGGTCTCGCTCGAGGGAGGCTGTAAAATCCACCCATAGGGTCACAGGCAATACAGCACGGAAACAGGCCCTTCGGCCCAACCAGTCCATGGTACCCCCCCCCAGCTTGTCCCAACTGCCTGTGTTTGCTCCATATCCCTCTAATCCTTTCCCAGCCACGCGCTTATCCAGGCACTTTCCAAATGTTACTTTGAACTTGTCTCAACCACTTTCTCCGCCAGCTCACTCCATACACACACCACCCTCTGTGTGAAGGTTACCCCTCAGGTCCCTTCTAAACCTTTCCCCTCTCACCTTAAACCTACGCCCTCGAGTTTTCAATCCCCTTCCCTGGGAAAAGACTGTGTGCGTTCATCCTATCGATGCCCCTCATGATTTTATCCACCTCAACAAGGTCACCCCTCATTCTCCTACTTCCCAAGGAATGAAGTCCTGGGCTGGCCAACCTCTCCTCGTAACTCAGGCCCACGAGTCCTGATGACGTGCTTGTAAACCTTCTCTGCACTCTTTCCCGTTTATCAATGCCTTTCCTACAACAGGGTGACCAAAACTGTAGACAGTAGAACATAGAACACTACAGCACAAACAGGCCCCTCGGCCCACAAGTTGCGCTGATCATATCCCTACCTACCAGGCCATAGAACTATCTGGAACTCCCAATCCCATTAACCCAATTGTTGGCCTCACTTGTACAACAGTAACACAATGTCCCAACTCCGACACTCGGTACCCCGACTGATGAAGGCCAGCGTGCTAAACGCCTTCTTCACCACCCTGTCCACCTGTGACCGCTGCTTTCAGTGACTGTGTCCTTGTTCTCTTCGGGCCGTCTGTTCCTCAACACTCCCTGGCCCTCCCATCCACGGTATAATCCTACCCTGGGTTGACTTTCCAAAATGCAACTCCTCACACGTATCCGTACAGATTTGCCGATCCTCGGCCCACTTCCCAGGAGACCCAGACCTTCCCCAGGAGACCCCAGACCCTTCCCCAGGAGACCCAGACCCCAGCACTAACTGCCCCCCTCTCCCCTCTCTCTCTCTCTGAGGCAGTAATAAGAGGTTTGACTGTGCTCAGAATGGGCTCTGTTGGTTGAATGTTGCTGCGGTAAATGGCAGCCTGAGAGCTGAGGAGGAATCATTTCAGCTTCGGTTTGTTATTATGGCTCAAAGAAAACTGAAATAAGATGTTTATTTGTGGCATTCAATGCCGTTTGATGTGTTTCCATGGCAACGGGACTGCTATTAATCATGTCGCTGCTGTGTTTAACTCTAGGGTGATTCAGACAGTGATAACTGCTCAGAGATAACACCTCCCCCCCCCCGCAGCTCCCCTCCCCACCCAGCTCCCCCCCGCCCAGCTCCCCCCCCCGCCCACCTCCCCCCCCCACCCAGCTCCCCCTCCCCCACCCAGCTCCCCCCCCGCCCACCCTCCCCCCCCCCACCCAGCTCCCCTCCCCCACCCAGCTCCCCCCCGCCCAGCTCCCCCCCCGCCCAGCTCCCTCCCCCACCCAGCTCCCCCCCCGCCCAGCTCCCCCTCCGCCCAGCTCCCCCCCGGCCCCGCTCCCCCCCCCGCCCAGCTCATTCCCCGCACCCCGTTCAATATTCAGCAGCAGTGTGAATTGGGGGGCAGAGTGAGGGGCAGATTTAGGGGCCGAGCATCAGTGCCAGGGTCAGTGAGGGTCAGTGTGAGGTTCTGAAGCGGGAGTCAGGTCTACAACTCAGTCTCTCGGGGTGATAGTGGAAATTTAGAGTGTAACGGTGAGGGGCAAAAAGCTGGCAAGGGAGAAACAGGACCGGTGGGGCAACAGGTAAAAGATCATTATACCCCCCATTCCCCCTCCCACACCCCCATGTACACTCTCCCCCTATCACTGACTCTACCCCCCATTCCCCTCCCACACCCCCATGTACACTCTCCCCCATCACTGACTCTACCCCCCCATTCCCCTCCCACACCCCATGTACACTCTCCCCTATCACTGACTCTACCCCCCCATTTCCCCCTCCCATACCCCCATGTACACTCTCCCCTATCACTGACTCTACCCCCATTCCCCCTCCCACACCCCCATGTACACTCTCCCCTATCACTGACTCTCCCCCCATTCCCCCTCCCACACCCCCATGTACACTCTCCCCTATCACTGACTCTATCCCCCCATTCCCCCTCCCACACCCCCATGTACACCCTCCCCTATCACTGACTCTCCCCCCCATTCCCCCTCCTACACCCCATGTACACTCTCCCCCATCACTGACTCTACCCCCCCATTCCCCTCCCACACCCCATGTACACTCTCCCCCTATCACTGACTCTCCCCCATTCCCCTCCCACACCCCCATGTACACTCTCCCTATCACTGACTCTACCCCCCCATTCCCCCTCCCACACCCCATGTACACTCTCCCCTATCACTGACTCTCCCCCCCTTTCCCCCTCCCACACCCCCATGTACACTTCCCAGGACCGGATGGAATGCATCCGAGGGTTCTGAAAGAAATGGCGGAGGTTATAGTGGATGCCTTGGTGGTTATTTTCCAGACGTCGCTGGATTCCGGGGAAGTGCCGGAAGATTGGAAAACGGCTAATGTTACGCCGTTGTTTAAGAAGGGTGCCAGGCAAAAGGCAGGGAATTATAGGCCGGTTAGTTTAACGTCTGTGGTAGGTAAAATGTTGGAATCCGTCATTAAGGAGGAAATTGCGAGGCATCTTGAAGGGAATTGCTTGATAGGGCAGACGCAACACGGTTTCATTAGAGGGAAGTCGTGTCTGACAAATTTACTGGAGTTCTATGAGGATGTGTCTAGGGCAGTGGATAGACGAGAGCCGGTGGATGTGGTCTTTCTGGATTTTCAGAAGGCGTTTGACAAGGTACCTCACAAGAGGTTATTGCAGAAGGTCAGGGGACATGGAGTTGGGGGTAGGGTGTTAGCGTGGATAGAGGATTGGTTGTCAAATAGGAGGCAGAGAGTGGGGGTCAATGGGTGCTATTCGGATTGGCGGATGGTGACTAGTGGAGTGCCCCAGGGGTCGGTGCTGGGGCCTCAGCTATTTACCATTTATATAGATGATCTGGAGGAGGGAACCGAGTGCAGGGTGTCGAAATTTGCTGATGACACCAAGATTGGGGGAAAGGCAAATTGTGCGGAGGGTGTGGAGAGTCTGCAGAAGGATCTAGATAGGCTGGGCGAATGGGCCAGGAAATGGCAAATGGAATTTAATGTTGGCAAGTGTGAGGTGGTCCACTTTGGTAGGAAGAATGGTAGGAAGGACTATTACTTACGTGGCGAAAAACTGCAGCAGGCGACGGTGCAGAGGGACCTCGGGGTCCTTGTGCATGAGTCGCAAAAACCCAGCTTGCAGGTGCAGCAGGTGGTCAGGAAGGCGAATGGGATGTTGGCCTTCATAGCGAGGGGGATTGAATATAAAAGTAGGGAGGTCTTGCTGCAGCTGTATAGGGCATTGGTGAGGCCGCAGCTGGAGTACTGTGTGCAGTTTTGGGCACCGCACCTGCGCAAGGATATTTTGGCCCTGGAGGGAGTGCAGAGGAGGTTTACTAGGCTGATACCGGAGTTGAGGGGATTGAGCTATGAGGAGAGGCTGAATAAACTAGGCTTGTACTCGTTAGAGTTTAGAAGAATGAGGGGAGATCTCATTGAGACGTATAAGATGATGAATGGATGGATAGGATAGAGGTGGAGAGACTCTTCCCGCTCAAAAAAGACAGTAGGACTAGGGGGCACAGCCTCAAGATAAAGGGGAGGTGGTTTAGAACGGAGTTGAGGAGGAACTTCTTCACTCAAAGGGTGGTGAATCTCTGGAATTCTCTGCCCGTTGAAGTGGTGGAGGCTGCCTCGCTAAATATTTTTAAGAAGCAGGTTGATGGGTTCTTGATAAGAGAGGGATTAAGGGTTATGGGGAGAGGGCGGGGAAAGTGGAACTGAGCCACGACAGATCAGCCATGATCTTATTGAATGGCGGGCAGGCTCGAAGGGCTAGATGGCCTACTCCTGCTCCTATTTCTTATGTTCTTATGTTCTTATGTTCTATCACTGACTCTCCCCCCATTCCCCTCCCCACACCCCCATGTACACTCTCCCCTATCACTGACTCTCCCCCATTCCCCCTCCCACACCCCCATGTACACTCTCCCTATCACTGACTCTCCCCCCATTCCCCCTCCCACACCCCCATGTACACTCTCCCTATCACTGACTCTACCCCCCATTCCCCTCCCACACCCCCATGTACACTCTCCCCTATCACTGACTCTCCCCCATTCCCCCTCCCACACCCCCATGTACACTCTCCCCTATCACTGACTCTACCCCCCCATTCCCCCTCCCACACCCCTATGTACACTCTCCCCTATCACTGACTCTCCCCCCACTCCCCCTCCCACACCCCCATGTACACTCTCCCCTATCACTGACTCTACCCCCCATTCCCCCTCCCCACACCCCCATGTACACTCTCCCCTATCACTGACTCTACCCCCATTCCCCCCTCCCACACCCCCATGTACACTCTCCCCTATCACTGACTCTCCCCCCCATTCCCCTCCCACACCCCCATGTACACTCTCCCCTATCACTGACTCTACCCCCATTCCCCCTCCCACACCCCCATGTACACTCTCCCCTATCACTGACTCTCCCCCCATTCCCCGTCCCACACCCCCATGTACACTCTCCCCTATCACTGACTCTACCCCCCATTCCCCCTCCCACACCCCATGTACACTCTCCCTATCACTGACTCTACCCCCCCATTCCCCTCCCACATCCCCATGTACACTCTCCCCTATCACTGACTCTACCCCCCCATTCCCCCTCCCACACCCCCATGTACACTCTCCCCTATCACTGACTCTCCCCCCATTCCCCTCCCACACCCCCATGTACACTCTCCCCTATCACTGACTCTCCCCCCATTCCCCCCCTCCCACACCCCCATGTACACTCTCCCTATCACTGACTCTCCCCCCATTCCCCCCTCCCACACCCCCACCCTATCACTGACTCTACCCCCATTCCCCCTCCCACACCCCCATGTACACTCTCCCCTATCACTGACTCTCCCCCCATTCCCCCCTCCCACACCCCCATGTACACTCTCCCCTATCACTGACTCTACCCCCCATTCCCCCTCCCACACCCCCATGTACACTCTCCCCTATCACTGACTCTACCCCCATTCCCCCTCCCACACCCCCATGTACACTCTCCCCTATCACTGACTCTACCCCCCCATTCCCCCTCCCACACCCCCATGTACACTCTCCCCTATCACTGACTCTCCCCCCATTCCCCCCTCCCACACCCCCATGTACACTCTCCCCTATCACTGACTCTACCCCCCATTCCCCCTCCCACACCCCCATGTACACTCTCCCCTATCACTGACTCTACCCCCATTCCCCCTCCCACACCCCCATGTACACTCTCCCCTATCACTGACTCTACCCCCATTCCCCCTCCCACACCCCCATGTACACTCTCCCCTATCACTGACTCTACCCCCCCATTCCCCCTCCCACATCCCCATGTACACTCTCCCCTATCACTGACTCTACCCCCCCATTCCCCCTCCCACACCCCCATGTACACTCTCCCCTATCACTGACTCTCCCCCCATTCCCCCCTCCCACACCCCCATGTACACTCTCCCCTATCACTGACTCTACCCCCATTCCCCCCTCCCACACCCCCATGTACACTCTCTCCCCTATCACTGATTCTACCCATCTATTTAAAGCCCCTCCACAGAAAGTGGTCATTCAACCCATCAATGCTTGCTAGCTCCCTGCTGAGTAATCCAGTCAGTCCCACTCCCCCCGCTCTATCCCTGTAACTCTGCCGGTTTATTTCCCTCAAGAGTCCACCCAATTTCCTTTTGAAATCATTCATCGTCTCCGCTTCCACCTCCCCCCCTCGTGGGCAGCGAGTTCCAGCTCATTCCCGCTCGCTGTGTAAAAACACTCTCCCTCACATTCCCCCATGTCTCTCCTCAAAACATTAAACCTGTCTCCTTACGTTATGCACCCCCTCCCCCACCCCCAGTCCCAGAGGGGTCATCAACAATGACCCTCATTTGCCCTCTCAGGCTGATATATAGAAACGTAGAAGATCGGAGCAGGAGGAGGCCATTTGGCCCTTCGAGCCTGCATGGCCGTTCATTACGATCATGGCTGATCACCCAATTATTCTGCATCTGCCAATGATTTGCCCCCTCACCCAACCTGTCCACGTCATTCTGAAGGATCTCTGTATCCTCGTCACAGTTCACCCTCCCACCCAACTCGGTATCATCTTTGAGATGTTTGTCACATCCCAATCCCTGACGGGATTGTTTTTACAGTAAAAAGTCTGACAACACCAGGTTTTAGTCCAACCTATTTATTTGATAATAGACTCACAAGCTTTCGGGGTTAGCCCCTTCGTCAGGTGAATGGAGAGTTCACCCATTCACCTGACGAAGGGGCTAACCCCGAAAGCTTGTGAGTCTATTATCAAATAAATAGGTTGGACTAAAACCTGGCGTTGTCAGACTTTTTACTGTGTTTACGCCAGTCCAACGCCGGCATACCCACATCGGGATTGTTTTTAAGCAGAAGTTGGGAGTTCAGAGGTTCAGTTCCGAGAAGGTTCGCTCAATGAGACAGCTGTGAGGAGACAAGGTCCCTCGTGGCAGACTGGTGCAGAGGGTGAAGTTGCACGGGATCAGATGAGCTGTCAGGGTGGATACCCCTGCCTTTCCCTCCCTCCCAGAACAAGGATAGAGTCCCTCTTGTTCTCATATTTCACCCCACCAGCTTCTGCATGCAAAGCCAATGCATCCTATCCAGCGTGCCTTTCAGACTGTGGGAGGAAACCGGGACACCCAGAGGAAACCCACGCAGACACGGGGAGAATGTGCAGACTCCGCACATACAATGACCCAAGCCAGGAATTGAACCTGACGCTGTGAGGCAGCAGTACCAAGCACTGTGCCACTGTGCCACCCTCATTGGCCTCTAGATTAAGTCCAGCGTTACCATCATAACACCACTGTCTCCCCCATCGGAATTACTGAGCAGGGGGGGAGGCGATGGCCCAGTGGTATTATCACAAGACTATCAATCCTGAAACTCGGCTCATGTTCTGGGGACCCGGGTTCGAATCCCACCACAGCAGATGGTGGAATTTGAACTCAGTAGAAAATATCTGATGTTTGTAGATTGTCAGAAAAACCCATCTGGTTCCCTTTAGGGAAGAAAATCTGCTGTCTTTGTCCTGGCCTGGCCTACATGTGACTCCAGGGACATGGAGTTGACTCTGAATGGCTCTCTGAACAAGAGCAGTTGGGGATGGGCAATAAAGGCTGACCAGCCAGTGACACCTACGCCCCCCATGAATGAATTTAAAAAAATTACTAGCCTGATTGTAGCCACCAAACAGCAATCGAGCTTTTCTCTGCAGCCTGTTATGGTGAGCCAGCCTCACATCTGGCTGGTAGATCCCAGATGTGGCATTGTGTGATCATGGCCTGGAATTTCCTCTCAAGTGGCTCCAAATCTCTGGGGCACTGCCCCTGCCGAGGGTACCCAGCCCTCCCGCAAAGGGTTAAAGCTGGAGACTTAACAAGGGCAGACAGATTGTTGCTGGGCCATTGGCAGGATGTGCGGCTCATGGGCAAATGGAAATGTGGCATCAAATTAAACTGTCAAAAGGTATTAGATACGGGACAAGGCGAGAGAGAGTCAGGAACTGTCTACTGTCAGACAACTGGGACTAGATCAGCTTCTGTGCTAATCTCAGCTCGTTAACAATTTTCAGACTAATTCACTCGGCAAAATCAGGCTTCCCCGTGTCTAATGGTTGAGGGGAAGGAGTCGTTCTCTCTCTGGCATTTTCCCAATTCATTCATTTCCGAGCTGCTTTTCCACAACCCTCATTAAGGAAACCTCTTGGGCAAGAACTGGGCTGTCTCCTCTCACACAACTTCGTGGGCAAGTTGGGCTGAAGGGCCTGTTTCCATGTAGCATTAATGCTGCAACTTTATAGGACCCTGGTCAGACCCCACTCGGAGTACGGTGCTCAGTTCTGGTCGCCTCACTACAGGAAGGATGTGGAAGCTATTGAGAGGGTGCAGAGGAGATTTACAAGGATGTTGTCTGGATTGGGAGGCATGCCTTATGAGGATAGGTTGAGGGAGCTGGGACTCTTCTCCCTGGAGAGACGAAGGTTGAGAGGTGACCTGATAGAGGTTTATAAAATGTTGAGAGGTATAGATAGGGTGGATTCTTGGAGGCTATTTCCCCGGGTTGAAATGGTCGCTACGAGAGGACACAGATTTAAGGTGCTGGGGGGCAGGTACAGAGAAGATGTTAGGGGTAAGTTTTTCACACAGAGGGTGGTGAGTGAGTGGAATCGGCTGCTGTCGGTGGTGGTAGAGGCGAACTCGCTGGGGTCTTTTAAGAGACTTCTGGATGAGTACATGGAATTTATTGGGATTGAGGGTTATAGATAGGCCTGGTAGGTAGGGATATGATCAGCGCAACTTGTGGGCCGAAGGGCCTGTTTGTGCTGTAGTGTTCTATGTTCTATGCTGTAAATCTCTATAACTCTAACTCACTCTCTCACAGCATAATCATAAAATCAGAGAATCCCCACAGTGTAGAATGAGACTGTTTGGCCCATGGAGCCTGCAGGCCAGCCAGACCCTATCCCCACAACCCCATGCATTTACCCTATTCCCCCTGACACTAAGTGGCAATTCAGCACGGCCAATCCACCTAACCTGCACATCTTTCAGACAGTGGGAGGAAACTGGGACACCCGGAGGAAACTCACGCAGACATGGGGAGAATGTGCAGACTCCACACAGATAGTGACCCGAGCCGGGAATTGAACCGAGTCTCTAGCACTGAGAGGTAGCAGTACTAACCACTGCGCCACCGCGGTGGTGAATGTCTGGAACAAGCTGCCAGAGGTAGTAGTAGAGGCGGGTACAATTTTAAAAAGCATTTAGACAGTTACATGTTTATAAGATGGTTATAGAGGGATATGGGCCAAAGGCGGGCAATTGGGCCTAGCTGAGTGGCTAAATAGAAAGGGTGGGCGTGGACAAGTTGGGCCAAAGGGCCTGTTCCCATGCTGTAAACCTCTACGACTCTGTGACTCCACACAGTGACCCAAGCCGGGAATCGAACCCGGGTCCCAGGCTCCCTATCCCTGCAATCGAACCCTCTCGCTATGAAGGCCAACGTACCATTTGCCTTCTTTACTGCCTGCTGTACCTGCACGCTTACTTTCAGCGACTGATGCACCAGGGACTCCAGGCACGGACCACAGGTGCCCTGCTCACACCCGAGAGACCCGCCTGACTGGCAGCGCTGTTCTCACTGACCCCTCGGAACCGGTGTGTGCACCCCAGAACCCGGTGAATGGGGCGGGAATTGAGACTGGATGAAATCATTCAGAAAGAGTGAGTGGGAGGGCCGTCATCCTCAGAATTGATTTGATTTAGAACATAGAACATAGAACATAGAACATTACAGCGCAGAACAGGCCCTTCGGCCCACGATGTTGTGCCGACCAGTTACAAAAACAATGACCCACTAGCCTATACCAATCCCTTTTCGTCCATAAACCTATCCAGAGATCTCTTAAACGCCCCCAAACTAGACGCATTTACAACTGCAACAGGCAGGGCATTCCAATCCCTCACCACCCGCTGGGTAAAGAACCTACCCCTGACATCCGTCCTGTAGCTACCCCCCCTTAATTTAAAGCCATGTCCCCTTGTGCTAGCTTTCTCCATCCGAGGAAAAAGGCTATCACTATCCACCCTATCTAAACCTCTAATCATCTTATATGTTTCAATAAGATCCCCTCTTAGCCGCCTTCTTTCCAACGAAAACAACCCTAAATCCCTCAGTCTCTCCTCATAGGACCTCCCCACCATACCAGGCAACATCCTAGTAAACCTCCTCTGCACCCTCTCCAACGCCTCCACATCCTTCTTGTAATGCGGGGACCAGAACTGCACACAGTACTCCAAGTGCGGCCGCACTAGAGTAGTGTACAGTTGCAACATTACACTGCGACTCCTAAATTCAATCCCCCTACCAATAAACGCCAAGACACCGTACGCCTTCTTAACAACCTTATCTACTTGATTCCCAACTTTTGAGGGATCTATGTACACACACACCTAGATCCCTCTGTTCATCCACACTATTCAAAGTCCTCCCGTTAGCCCTATACTCGACACATTTGTTGCTCCTACCAAAGTGAATTACCTCACACTTCTCCGCATTAAATTCCATCCGCCACCTCTCGGCCCAGCTCTGCAACCTATCTAAGTCTCCCTGCAGACTATGACACCCTTCCTCACAATCTACCACACCTCCAATTTTGGTGTCATCAGCAAATTTACTAATCCACCCAACTATACCCTCATCCAGATCATTAATAAAAATTACAAACAACAGTGGCCCCAAAACAGATCCCTGAGGCACACCACTCGTAACTGTACTCCATGATGAATATTTACCATCCACCACCACCCTCTGTCTCCTATCTGATAGCCAATTCCTGATCCAACTTCCTAGATTACCCACAATCCCATACATCTGCATTTTCTGCAGAAGCCTACCATGGTGAACCTTATCGAACGCCTTACTAAAATCCATGTATACCACGTCAACTGCCTTGCCCCCATCCACCTCTTTGGTCACCTTCTCAAAAAACTCAATAAGGTTAGTAAGGCACGACCTACCCGCTACAAAACCATGCTGACTATTTCTAATCACTTCATTACACTCCAAATAACTATAAATCCTATCCCTAATAATTTTTTCTAAAACCTTGCCCACAACAGAAGTAAGACTCACCGGTCTATAATTCCCGGCAAAGTCTCTGTTCCCCTTCTTAAACAATGGGACAACATTCGCTATCCTCCAATCCTCCGGGACTACACCAGAGACCAATGACGACCTGAAGATCTGAGCCAGAGGCTCTGCAATCACCTCTCTAGCCTCCCAGAGAATCCTAGGGTAGATCCCATCCGGACCAGGGGACTTATCTATTTTCAGCCCCTCAAGAATTTCCAGCACATCCCCTTTATCAACCGTAATACTGTCTATTTTACACCCCTGCAACCCAATGTCCTCCTCAGCTATATTCATGTCCCCCTGCGTGAACACCGAAGAGAAATATTGGTTCAATACTTCTCCAATCTCCTCCGGTTCCACACACAACTTCCCCCTGCTGTCTGTAACTGGCCCTAATCTTGCCCTGACCAACCTTCTGTTCTTGACATACCTATAGAACGCCTTAGGATTCTCCTTAATCCTATCAGCCAAATTCTTCTCATGTCCTCTTTTAGCCCTTCTCAACTCACTCTTCAACTCCCTCCTAGCCAATCTAAAGCTTTCTAGTGCACTATCTGAGCCCTCCAATCTCATCCGAACATAAGCCTCCTTTTTCTTTTTAACCATCGACTCAACTCTTTTAGTGCACCACGGTTCCCTAGATCTACCAAATCCACCATGCCTGACAGGGACATACCTATCAAGGACTCGCAGTAGCTGCTCCTTGAAAAAACTCCACATTTCAGACGTTCCCAGTCCCTGTAATCCCCTAATCCAATCCATGCTTCCTAATTCACTCCTGATAGCCTCATAATCGCCCTTACCCCAGCTAAAATTGCTGACCCGAGGTTCATGCCTATCTCTTCCCATCACTAAGGTGAACGTAACCGAATTGTGGTCACTATCACCAAAATGCACACCAACTTCCAAGTCTAGCACCTGGTCTGGCTCATTTCCCAGCACCAAATCCAATATAGCCTCACCTCTAGTTGGCCTGTCTACATACTGAGACAAAAAACCTTCCTGCACGCTTTGTACAAACACTGACCCCTCTAGCGAGCTAGAACTATAGCAACTCCAATCAATATTCGTAAAGTTAAAGTCCCCCATAACAATTACCCTATTACTTTCACTCCTAACCAGGATTGTCTCCGCAATCCTTTCCTCAACCTCTCTAGAACTTTTGATTGGATTTATTATTGTCGTGTGTATTAACGTACGGTGAAAAGTATTTTTTTTTTGCGCGCTATGCAGACAAAGCATACCATTCATAGAATAGGAAACGAGAGAGTGCAGAATGTAGTGTTACAGTCATAGCGAGGGTGTAGAGAAAGATCAGCTTAATGCGAGGTAGGTCCATTCAAAAGTCTGACAGCAGCAGGGAAGAAACTGTTCTTGAGTCGATTGGTACGTGACCTCAGACTTTTGTATCTTTTTGCAAGGGAAGAAGGTGGAAGAGAGAATGTCCGGGGTGTGTGGGATCTTTAATTATGCTAAGTTAAAGTTGATTTATTAGTCGCAAGTAGACTTGCATTCACATTGCAATGAAGTTACTGTGAAAATCCCTTGGCTTATGATTATAAGAAATAAGAACATAAGAAATAGGAGCAGGAGTAGGCCATCTGGCCCTTCGAGCCTGCCCCGCCATTCAATAAGATCATGGCTGATCTGTCGTGGCTCAGTTCCACTTTCCCGCCCTCTCCCCATAACCCTTAATCCCCTCTCTTATCAAAAACCCATCAACCCGCTTCTTAAAAATATTTAGCGAGGCAGCCTCCACCACTTCAACGGGCAGAGAATTCCAGAGATTCACCACCCTTTGAGTGAAGAAGTTCCTCCTCAACTCCGTTCTAAACCGCCCCCCCTTTATCTTGAGGCTGTGCCCCCTAGTCCTACTGTCTTTTTTGAGCGGGAAGAGTCTTTCCACCTCTATCCTATCCATCCCATTCATCATCTTATACGTCTCAATGAGATCTCCCCTCATTCTTCTAAACTCTAACGAGTACAAGCCTAGTTTATTCAGCCTCTCCTCATAGCTCAACCCCCTCAACTCCGGTATCAGCCTAGTAAACCTCCTCTGCACTCCCTCCAAGGCCAAAATATCCTTGCGCAGGTGCGGCGCCCAAAACTGCACACAGTACTCCAGCTGCGGCCTCACCAATGCCCTATACAGCTGCAGCAAGACCTCCCTACTTTTATATTCAATCCCCCTCGCTATGAAGGCCAGCATCCCATTCGCCTTCCTGACCACCTGCTGCACCTGCAGGCTGGGTTTTTGCGACTCATGCACAAGGACCCCGAGGTCCCTCTGCACCGTCGCCTGCTGCAGTTTTTTGCCACGTAAGTAATAGTCCTTCCTACCATTCTTCCTACCAAAGTGGACCACCTCACACTTGCCAACATTAAATTCCATTTGCCATTTCCTGGCCCATTCGCCCAGCCTATCTAGATCCTTCTGCAGACTCTCCACACCCTCCGCACAATTTGCCTTTCCCCCAATCTTGGTGTCATCAGCAAATTTCGACACCCTGCACTCGGTTCCCTCCTCCAGATCATCTATATAAATGGTAAATAGCTGAGGCCCCAGCACCGACCCCTGGGGCACTCCACTAGTCACCAACCGCCAATCCGAATAGCACCCATTGACCCCCACTCTCTGCCTCCTATTTGACAACCAATCCTCTATCCACGCTAACACCCTACCCCCAACTCCATGTCCTCTGACCTTCTGTAATAACCTCTTGTGAGGTACCTTATCAAACGCCTTCTGAAGATCCAGAAAGACCACATCCACCGGCTCTCCTCTATCCACCGCCCTAGACACATCCTCATAGAACTCCAATAAATTTGTCAGACACGACTTCCCTTTGCTGGCTGCTTTGCCGAGGCAGCGGGAAGTGTAGACGGAGTCAATGGATGGGAGGCTGGTTTGCGTGGATGGATTGGGGGCGACATTCACGACCCTTTGTTGTTCCTTGCGGCCTTGGGCAGAGCAGGAGCCCGTACCGAGCTGTGATACAACCAGAAAGAACGCTTTCTGTGGTGCATCTGTAAACGTTAGTGAGGGTCGTAGCTGACAGGGCAAATTTCTAGTCTTCAGAGGAGCTTTACAGGAGACACAACCAAGCAAATCCTTCATCCTCTCAATACGTGGAATAGACATGACAGGTTGTGACCTCCCTCCAGGACTGGCCTGGAGTCTCCCGGGATTCAACATCCATCTGGAGGACACGGCTGTGTGCGGCTCTGGAGAAATATCATCAGTGGGACAGGAGAAAAGATTCTTTTGTCATTTTCTTAGAACATTTCTCTTTGCTAGATATAAAAATATTTGGGAATGGGGATTTAATAGGCTGTTTGGCTGGCAGTCCTGCGTCATCCAATTGGGTAAATAGCCTTTTTCCTTTCCGATTGGTGTAGGAAGGCAGCGAATCACGGGGATGGATGTGTTGGTGACTAATGGGGGCAAAGAAAACATAGGATCATACATAATAAGGACAGGAATAGGCCATTCGGCCCTCCGAGCCTGCTCCACCATTCACTCGCTCTTTTAGCTCAACCCCACACTCTTGCAATCACCCTATACCCCTTCGCACAGTCAGAGGTGAGAGATTTTATCTGTTCCTTTCTTAAATCTATTCAGTGATTTGACTGTCACAGCTTTCTGCAGGAGAGAATTCCACAGCTCCACAACCCTCTGAGTTTGAGTTGATTTGATTTATTATTGTCACGTATTAGTATACGGTGAAAAATATTGTTTCTTGCGTGCTATATAGACAAAGCATACTGTTCATAGAGAAGGAAAGGAGAGGGTGCAGAATGTAGTGTTACAGTCACAGCGAGGGTGTAGAGAAAGATCAGCTTAATGCGAGGTAGGTCCATTCAAAAGTCTGACAGCAGCAGGGAAGAAGCTGTTCTTGAGTCGGTCGGTACGGGACCTCAGACTTCTGTGTCATTTTCCCGAAGGAAGAAGGTGGAAGAGAGAATGTCCGGGGTGCGTGTGGGGTCCTTAATTACACAGGTTGCTTTTCCCCGAGGCAGCGGGAAGTGTAGACAGAGTCAATGGATGGGAGGCTGGTTTGTGTGATGGGATTGGGCTACATTCACGACCTTTTGTAGTTCCTTGCGGTCTTGGGCAGAGCAGGAGCCCAGACCGAGCTGTGATACAACCAGAAAGAATGCTTTCTATGGCGCATCTGTAAAAGTTGGTGAGAGTCGTAGCTGACATGCCAAATTTCCTTAGTCTTCTGAGAAAGTAGAGGCATTGGTGGGGCTTTCTTAACTATTAGCATTGGTAGGGTGGGGGGGGACTAGGACAGGTTGTTGGTGATCTGGACACCAAAAACTTGAAGCTCTCGACCCTTTCTACTTCATCCGTATTGACGTAGACATTGAGTGAAGACATTTCAGTCCTAAATGGCCTACCCTGTGTCCTGCGACCGTGACCCCTTGTTCTGGACCCTCCAGCCAGAGAGAACGACATCCTTGCATCTCGCCCGTCCAACCCTGTTCGAATTATATATTTTCCAATTGGACCCCCCTTCATTCTTTTAAATTCCAGTGAATACAGGCCCAGTCGAACCAATCCTTCCTCACACGGCAATCCTGCCATCCCAAGGATCAGTCCCGTGAACTCCCTCTACGGCGAGCATCCCTTTTCTTCGATACGGAGACCAAAACCGCACACAGCACTCCAGACGTGGTCTCATCTGCAGAGTGGCGGTGAGACATCCTTGCTCCTGCGCTCAAGTCTTCTCGCAACAAAGCCCAATGCGCCAGCCGCCTTTCTAACTGCTCGGCCGTAGCTGAGTGTTTGCCGTCACTAACCGGGATATCGGGGCAGTCGGGTTCCTCTGTGTGCCAACTTGACTTACCAGTTCAGTTGATGGAATGCCCGTGGGGTGGCAGTTGGCAGCTCTGCCAGTCTCGTGTCATGTCTCAATGCCCACCACACACCCAGAGATGGGATGAGTAAAAGTTGGGGATATTGGATTTAATGACCCTTCCCTCCTCACCCCCACCGTACCGCCCCCCCCCCCGCAACTCCCACTCCCCCCCCCCCCCCCCTCCCCCGAATCCTAACGCCCCAGTTTCACCCACTTTATTCCTGTTGCCAGCCTGCTGATTACTGACAGTGTCTCTTAATATTCTAGAGCACTGAACTCTCAGAAGTAAGTGCAGACAGTGAGGCGGGACACAACAGCCTCAAAACCTGCAAATCCAAAGGGAAGAAGAACACTCAGGAGGATGAGAACGAGCGCCGGTCTTCCAAATGTGAGAAAGCTAACTTTGACACAGAGGCAGAGCACGCGAGAGGGAGGAGACTGCAGGAGGGGAGGCGATGCAGTGTAAGGAGGAGTATTGAGGGCACCTCAAACCCCTTGCATGTTTTTACACTCCACGAGGTGAGGTTTATCTGGGAGGAGGTGGGGGTGGCGGGTGGGGGGGGGGGTGGGGTGTGGAGGGAGTTGCGGGGAGGCTGGTTCATTGGGTAAGAGGGATGTCATTCTCCCGCACTGCGCAATGGGTCACACTGTTCGGGTTATATCTGGAACGAGCTGCCCAGAGGTAGTGGTAGTAGTAGAGGCAGGTACAATTTCGTCTTTTGAAGAAAACATTGAGACGGTTACATGGGCACGATGGGTACAGAGGGATATGGGCCAAATGTGGGCCATTTGCGATTAACTTAGGGCAGCGTGGGCAGGTTGGGTTGAATGGCCTGTTTCCATGCTGTAAACCTCTATGAGTCTATATCAGAATCGAGGCTGGCAGAAGCCTGCAGATGGCCCACTAAGAGGCAGTCCCTCTTGGGGTGGGGTGTCTCCATAATGTTGCTGGGCGAGGAACTCCCCCCCCCCGGCTGTGAGTTCAGATCCCAGTATGGCAACCAGGCAGGTTGTAAATTAAATACTGATCGGGGAATGTGTGGATTGTGTAAAAACTCACTCACTCCCTTTAGAGAATGAAATCCTTTCCTGGTCTGGCCTACACGTGACTCCAGGCCCACAGCAATGTGGTTGACTTTTAACTGCCCCTCTGAAATTGTCGAGCGAGACACGGGGGCAATTAGGGATGGGCAATAAAATCTGACCTTGAGTAACTAATAGAAGGTGGCCTCACACATTGCTCAGTGATACCAAGCCTCCACAGAGATAGGGAGGGATCCTGGCCTTTCGAGAGATCTGGAAACAAGGGTGAGAATTTCTAAACTGAGTTATTGCTGGGCAAGGAGTCAATGTCAGGCGTGAGACCAGGAAGGAATGGATAAAAGAGACAGGGTGGGAGTTAGAGTCAGGATTAGGGTTAGAGCTAGGGTTATTATTAGAGTTAGTGTCAGGGTTAGTGTTAGGGTTAAAGTCAGGGTTAGTGTTAGGGTTGGAGTTAAGGTCAACGTTAGTGTTAGGGTTAGGGTCAGGGTTACTGTTAGGGTTAGATTTAGGGTTAAGTTTAGATTTAGAGTTAAGATCAGAGTTAGTTTTAGGATTAGGGTTAGAGTTAGGGTAAGGGTTAGGGTTAGGTTTAGAGTTACATTTTAGAGTTAGAGTGAGGGTTAGGGTTAGGATTCGGATTAGGGTTAGAGTTGGTGTTAGAGTTAGGGTCTGGATTAGGGTAAGGGTTAGGGTCAAGGATAGGGTTAAGATCCAGGTTAGGTTAGGGTTAGGGTTATGATTAATTTTAGAGTTAGAGTTAGGATTAGGGTTAGAGTTAGAGTCAGGGTTAGTGTTAGGGTTGGGCCCAGGGTTAGGGTTTGAGTCAGTTAGGATTAGGGTTAGGGCCAAGGTTAGAGTTAGGGTCAGGATTAAGGTTAGGGTTAGAGTAAGGGTTAGGATTAGGGTCAGGGTTAAGGGTCAAGATTAGGTTTGAGGTTAGGGTTAGACTTTGAGTCAGGATTAAGGTTAGGGTTAGGGTTAGAGTCAGGGTTAAGGGCAGGTTTAGGGCCAAGGTTAGGTTTAGGGCAGTTTAGATCAGAGTTGGGGGGGGGGACAGTTTAGATCAGAGTTGAGGAGGAACTTCTTCACTCAAAGGGTGGTGAATCTCTGGAATTCTCTGCCTGTTGAAGTGATGGAGGCTACTCGCTAAATATATTTAAGTCAAGGTTAGATAGGTTTCTGGTAGACAAGGGAATTAAGGGTTATGGGGAGAAAGCGGGAAAGTGGAACTGATCCACTTCAGATCAGCCATGATCTTATTGAATGGCGGGGCAGGCTCGAAGGGCTAGATGGCCTACTCCTGCTCCTATTTCTTATGTTCTTATGTTAGATTTAGGGTCAGGATAAAGTTTAGGGTTAGGATTAGGGTCAGGGTTAAGGTTAGAGTTAGGGTTAAGGTTAGGTTCAAGGTTGGGGTGAAGGTTAGGTTTGGGGTTAGGGTCAAGGTTAGTGTTAGGGTCAGGATTAGGGTTAAAGTCAATCTTTTGTAAAAACCACCTGGGTCACTAATGCCCTTTTGGGAAGGAAATCTACCACCCTTACCCAGTCTGGCCTACATGTGACTCCAGAGCCACAGCAATGTGGTTGACTCTCTGTTGCCTCTCAGGGCAACTCAGGATGGGCAATAAATGCTGACTAGCCAATAATGCCCATGTCCACACATTAATAAAATAAAAAATTTCAGACTCAGGTTTCGCACATTCTCATACTCAGCATGAAATTCTATCATGTTATGATCACTCTTTCCCAGAGAATCCCTTCCTGTGCAATTACTGTGACTAACTCTGGCACTTTGGGCAAGACAAGTTCCAAAATGACCTCTTTGCTAGCTGCTTTTCTGATGGACCGCTCAGAGAAACTATCTCAGTCGCATTCCATGTCTCATCCCCTAGACTGTGAGCTACCTTTTTGAGTATTGAGTCCCTGTGATTATTGCATTATAACGTTGACTAATAACCTCTGTCCAATACATAGCTACTGTTAGGGGGGTCCATAAAAAGTTAAAAGTTAAAAAGTTTATTAGTGTCACAAGTAGGCTTACATTAACACTGCAATGAAGTTACTGTGAAACTCTCCTCATCGCCACACTCCGGCGCCTGTTCGGGTTACACTGAAGGAGAATTTAGCACGGCCAATTCACCTAACCTGCACGTTTTTTGGATTGTCGGAGGGAACCCACGTGGGGAAATCGTGTAAACTTGTGTACAAATTACTGGCACTGGTATTTTTGCCCCCTTTATTATTGCTAACCTCCACCCTGCTGATTCTACTTTCTCATCTTCTGAGCCAGGATCCTTTCTCAGTAATGTCCTCCCTTTATTACCCGGGCGATTCCCCTTCCTTTTCCACTCTGTCTGTTCGTATGCTGGAATAGTTACTTCACAGTCTTGGTCTCCCATACGACCGTGTCTCTGGGGGTTATATCGACCACAGTCAGCTCTATTATGCCATCAATTTATCTACGCTGTTACAAATGCATTCAGATAAAGAACATTTAATTCTAACCTTTTCCAACTTTTCCCCGGTTTGACCTTATTTATTCTCTGATTCAATTATTGCCATAAACTCTTCCGTCCTGCCTGCTACGCTCTGCTTATCTGTATTCACATCACCTCACTGCTTAGTGACCTTAATTTTTCTCTTCAGATTTCTGGATTTTTCTCTCCAAGCGCTGGAAGCTCTCCCTGGTGCCCTACTCTGTGTCTTTTTTTGTTCCTTTAAAGTCTACCCACAGGCCGAGTTATTTGATGTTGGATAGACTGAAACATTTTTTCTCTGGAGCGTAGGAGGCTGAGGGGTGATCTTATAGAAGCCTGTAAAATAATGAGGGGCACAGATCAACTAGATAGACAATATCTTTTCCCAAAGGTAGGGGAGTCTAAAACTGGAGGGCATTGGTTTAAGGTGAGAGGGGAGAGATACAAAAGGGTCCAGAAGGGCAATTATTTTTGGTGAGTGTCTGGAACAAGCTGCCAGAGGTGGTCATAGAGGCAGGTACAATTTTCTCTTTTAAAAAGCGTTTGGACGGTTACATGGGTAAGATGAGCATAGAGGGGTATGGGCCAAATGTGGGCAATTGGGATTCGCTTAGGGGTTAAAAAAAAGATCCAGTATGGACAAGTTGGGCCGAAGGGCCTGTTTCCATGCTGTAAACCTCTATGACTCTACGCACCAGGACACTGGTCCCAACCCAGTGTAAGTGGAGTCCATCCCAATGGTACAGCTGGCTCTTCCCCCAGTGTACAGACAGGGGGCGGAATTTTCCCATCCTACCCGCCATGGGAACTGCAGTGGGCAGGACGTGGACTGTGCGAAGGTCTGCTGATCTTGGGCCTTGGGATGAACGTGGCTGGAAAATCCCATCCAGGGTGTCTCATGAAACGAAGCCTTCCGCCCGTGACCCACACCATCCTCCCAGGCCAAACACTTGACTCTGTGGTTTGTTTGGACCAAACACTGGTTTGTGATTGGCTCAGGTTGCAGTCATTGAATCAGTTCTGTTTACTAAGCCAAAAATAGGCGGGACAGGAAGTTGCAATGAGAGAATAAGAACTTTACAAATGGACATGGGTAGGTTAGAAGGGTGGGCCAAAATGCGACGGATGGAGTTTAATGTGGATAAGCTTGAGGTCATGCATTTTGGTTGTAAAAATGGGAAGGCGACTTATTATCTAAATGGGGAGAGACTTCGGGGTGCTCTGGTGCAGAGGGATCTGGGTGTCCTTGTTAATGAGTCACAGAAAACTAGTATGCAGATACAGCAGATAATAAAGAAGGCAAATGGGAATGTTGGCATTTATAGCTAAAGGAATAGAGTATAAAGGGAAGGAAATATTGTTGGTGATAGTTGGTGAGGCTGCACCTGGAATATTGTGCACAGTTTTGGTCCCCTTATTTGAGGAACAATGTAGTGACATTAGAGGAAGTTCAGAGGAGGTTCACTCGATTGATTCCAGAGATGAGAGGTTTGTTGTATAAAGAGATTATACGGTTTAGGCCTATCCTCTCTGGAATTTAGAAGAATGAAGGGAGATCAAATTGAGGTATACAAGATGAAAAAAAAGTATAGGTTATTGGTGATCTGGGCACCAAGAAACTTGAAGCTCTCGACCCTCTTTCTTATGAAGGTGTCACTTGATCCCGTGGGAAATTCCCCCCTTCTGGATGTCTGCTGCAATTGGTCAATGTATTTCCAAGCACAGGGCACTCTCCCCCCATATCCTGGGGCCAATATTTAGCCATCAAACAGCATCACAGAGACCAGTTAGTTATCTGGGCATTGGCATAATGTCTTTAACGAGGTCCATAAAGTGGAACTGTTAGAGTATGAGCTCCTTGATTGAGATGGTTAATGCTGTACAACCTGGAAGCCCTGCAGAGGCATATATTGTGGATTGTTGGGATTACCGGCACTCAGAGTGTATATCCTGTACAGGGGATTAACCGTCTGAATATTACTAACAATCGTAAATAAATTGGATTTGGGGAAGGGACACTGGCCTTGTGGAAGTGATTTCAATTATCATATTGCTGTTTGTGGGAGCTTGCTATGCACAAAACTGGCTGCTGTGTTTCCTGGGTGGCATGGTGGCAGTGCTGCCTCACAGCGCCAGGGACCCAGGTTTGAATCTGGCCTTGGGTCACTGTCTGTGTGGAGATTGCACATTCTCCCTGTGTCTGCGTGGGTTTCCTCCGGGTGCTCCAGTTTCCTCCCACAGTCCAAAGATGTGCGGGTTAGATGGATTAGCCATGGCAAATTGCTCTTTAGTATCAGGAGACGAGCTAGGGTAAATTTAGCAATGGCCTAGTGGCATTATCGCCAAACTAGTGGGCAGCATGGTGGCACAGTGGTTAGCACTGCTGCTTCACAGCTCCAGGGACCTGGGTTCGATTCCCGGCTCGGGTCACTGTCTGTGTGGAGTTTACACATTCTCCTCGTGTCTGCGTGGGTTTCCTCCGGGTGCTCCGGTTTCCTCCCACAGTCCAAAGATGTGCGGGTTAGGTTGATTGGCCGAGCTAATAAAATTGCCCCATTGTGTCCTGAGATGCGTAGGCTAGCGGGGATAGTGGGTAAATATGTAGGAAATGGGGGTAGGTCCAGGGTGGGATTGTGGTCAAAGAACAAAACAGCCTGGGAAACAGGCCCTTCGGCCCAACGAGCCTGCGCCGCCATTTTAACATTATGAGTCCCCTCTCCACCCATGACCCTTGTCTATGCTTATGGCATTCCACATTGAGGGAAGACTAATTTAGGAACAATTTGTTACACCAATCAGCCTAATAGCACATCTTTGGTCAGTGTAGACTCGATGGGCCGAATGGCCTCTTTCTGTACTGTAGGATTTCTATGATTCTACGATTTAAACTATTAATCCAGAAACTCAGCTAATGTTCTGGGGACCCAGGTTCGAATCCTGCCAATGCAGTTGGTGGAATTTGAATTCAATAAATTAAAAATTCTGGAATTAAGAATCTACTGATGGCCATGAAACCATTGTCGATTGTCCGAAAAACCCATCTGGTTCGCTAATCTCCTTTAGGGAAGGAAATCTGCCGTTCTTACCTAGTCTGGCCTACGTTACTTGGAGTACTGTGTGCAGTTCTGGTCGCCTCACTACAGGAAGGATGTGGAAGCTATTGAGAGGGTGCAGAGGAGATTTACAAGGATGTTGCCTGGATTGGGTGGCATGCCTTATGAGGATAGGTTGAGGGAGCTCAGTCTCTTCTCCCTGGAGAGACGAAGGTTGAGAGGCGACCTGATAGAGGTTTATAAAATGTTGAGAGGAATGGAGAGGGTGGATTCTCGGAGGCTATTTCCCAGGGCTGAAATGGTCACTACGAGAGGACACAGGTTTAAGGTGCTGGGGAGCAGGTACAGAGGAGATGTCAGGGGTAAGTTTTTCACTCAGAGGGTGGTGAGTGAGTGGAATCGGCTGCCGTCGGTGGTGGTAGAGGCAAATTCGTTGGGGTCTTTTAAGAGACTTCTGGATGAGTACATGGGATTTAATGGGATTGAGGGTTATAGATAGGCCTGGTAGGTAGGGATATGATCAGCGCAACTTGTGGGCCGAAGGGCCTGTTTGTGCTGTAGTGTTCTATGTTCTACGTGACTCCAGAGACACAGTGATGTGGTTGCCTCTCAACTAGGGATGGGCAATAGACACTGGCCAGCCAGCGACGCCCATGTCCCATGAATGAAGACGAAACGTATGGTGTTGTGGGGATAGGGCCCGGGAGGGATTGTTGTTGGGTGCAGGCTTGATGGGCCGAATGGCCCCCTTCTGCACTGCAGTGATTCTATGATTCTCCATTGCATTTCAAAATGTGCTTCACCGGCTGCGAGGCGCTTTGGGGTATCGTGAGTGGTGCGCTAGCAATGCGAGTCTCGCCTTGACATTTTGTCCATCCTGCCCTCCGGCTAGGCCTCATTGTGCCTCCGTGTAGCTTCGAACGTGGTGTCAGTGGCCTTCGGAGAGCAAATGTCCTTCAGTGTTGGAATTTTCTATTGTGGGGGGAAAGGTAAGGTCAAAAGCAATGCTGCAGTGACGAGGGGAACCAGCCAAACATCAATACGAGATTGACTTCCTGTGGGTAAATCAGAAACTGACTAATAGAACGCTTCAGGCAGGCTCAGCATGTAGAGACA
Source organism: Carcharhinus amblyrhynchos (assembly GCF_965287045.1). Taxonomy (NCBI): domain Eukaryota; kingdom Metazoa; phylum Chordata; class Chondrichthyes; order Carcharhiniformes; family Carcharhinidae; genus Carcharhinus; species Carcharhinus amblyrhynchos. The sequence goes on along the minus strand of NW_027650089.1, from coordinate 113,693 downwards.
GATAAACATGACAGATAAACATTGTCAGCAGAGAGCAAGAGGACTGGGTGTGAAGCAAACCCCCTCAGAGAAACGCCCAATGCATGACAGCCCAGGCCCACTTAAATCACACAGGAGAGACGAGTGTTGCTAGGCAACGGTGAGGCCTGAACAGCACCCAGCCTGAGGCCAATGCCTCCAATGAGGAAGAACGCTTGATTGCAACAGGCCTTTGTGGGGGCGGGGGGGTTGGTGGGGTGGCAAGATTAGACTCATGTCTTCTCACAACTGGGGAGGGACTGCGGAGAGAATGTTGGAAACAGTTCTCCTCGAGCAAGGAAAAAGAGGGACTAACAGACTTGACCTCGTTCTCATCAGTCCGTCTGCTCAAGATGCATCTGTCCACGATAGTATCGGTAAGGACATAGAACATTACAGCACAGTACAGGCCCTTCGGCCCTCGATGTTGTGCTGACCAGTGGAACCAATCTAATGACCCTCTGACCTAAACTATTCCAATGTTATCCATATGCCTATCCACTGACCATTTGAATGCCCTTAAAGTTGGCGAGTCCACAACTGCTGCAGGCAGGGCATTCCACGCCCTTACTACCCTCTGAGTAAAGAACCTACCTCTGACATCCGTCCTATAATTACCACCCCTCAATTTAAAGCGATGTCCCCTCGTGTTAGCCATCACCATCTGAGGAAAAAGGCTCTCACTGTCCACCCTATCTAACCCTCTGATCATCTTGTATGCCTCAATTAGGTCACCTCTTAACCTTCTTCTCTCTAACAAAAATAACCTCAAGTCCCTCAGCCTTTCCTCATAAGACCTTCCCACCATACCAGGCAACATCCTGGTAAACCTCCTCTGCACCTTTTCCAATGCCTCCACATCTTTCTTATAATGCGGCGACCAGAACTGTACACAATACTCCAAGTGTGGCCGCACCAGAGTTTTGTACGGTTGTAACATGACCTCACGGCCCCGAAATTCAATCCCTCTACCAATAAAGAGGGACAGCTGCTACTGGAGGGCTCTGGCAAAGGGTCACCCAGACCCGAAGTGTCGGCTCCATTCTCTCTTCACCGATGCTGTCAGACCTGCTGAGATTTTAGACTCTATTACGGATGTCCTTGTGCTGCAGACAGGGGAGACCTGTTGATCGCGCGCGGACGGCAAGCTCGCCAACAGAGCCGTGTCTTAGAGAATGTGGCTGCCAGTCACTGGGCTGAGGTGAGCCAGGTAATGGAGCTGCCGCTAACCTGAGCAAACCAGCTGGGCATCCCCGCACGCTGGCGTGTTTCTGTGTTTGACACCCTGTCCTGCCCTGAGATCCCCAACATCATACCCCGGCTCCAATATCATACTGTCAACACTGTGTTCCCTGTAAGAACATCAGAAATAGGAGCAGGAGTAGGCCATCTAGCCCTTCGAGCCTGCCCCACCATTCAATAAGATCATGGCTGATCTGAAGTGGATCAGTTCCACTTTCCCGCTTTCTCCCCATAACCCTTAATTCCCTTGTCTATCAGAAACCTATCTACCCGTGACTTAAATATATTTAGCGAGGCAGCCTCCACCACTTCAACGGGCAGAGAATTCCAGAGATTCACCACCCTTTGAGTGAAGAAGTTCCTCCTCAACTCTGATCTAAACTGCCCCCCCCTCTCATCTTGAGGCTGTGCCCTCTAGTCCTGCTATCCTTTCTAAGTGGGAAGAATCTCTCTACCTCTACCCTATCCATCCCCTATCTCGGTAATCTTCAAAAAAGGCAAACTTGTTGTCCCTCTGCTGTGATTAGTGGTGTCTGGTCACTCATTGAGTGCACCCCCTACCCTCTCTGTGTCTAACTGATTGACTTTGTTCTGTGTGACGGAAGTCGATCGATTTGCGTTGACTGGTCTAACTGTGTTCATTGAGTCGAAGCCCATTGCCCCGCATTGATGCTAATGGTTCCTGTTCACTGCTGTCCCCTGTACTTAGCCTAATGGGTAATAAATGTTTACAAAATGGAGCTTGACTGAGCAGAAGGTGAGAGATTGTTTCCGCTGGTCGGGGAACGTAAAACGTGGGGTCGCAGCCTCAGGACGAGGGGTCAAGCATTTGGGACTGAGAGGGGGAGGAATCTCTTCGCTCAGAGGGCTGTGAATCTTTGGGATTCTCACCCCAGAGTGTCGAGGATTCTCCATCGTTTAAGAGAGTTTTGCACTGGAATTCTACCGCCTGCGTGCCGCGGAATCGGAGTGGGTGGGGGATGGACAGCGGAAATATCTGTTGACCTTGGGAGGTTTTTTCCAGTCTCGGTCGAGCACAGCCGTCAAATCCCACCCCTGGTCTCTTGGGAATGAAGGGATATGGGGAGTGGGCGGGAAAATGGAGCTGGAAACCAAGGTCGATCATGATCGCATTGGATGGCGGAGCAGGCTCGATGGGCTGAATGGTCTACTCCTGCCGCTGGTGTTGTCAGTGAAGTACGCTGGAGTGTTTCTTGACTGTTGTGGGAGTGCTTTGAGTGGCCTGGCTGTATTCTACAGTGCATGTGTCTCCAGTGTTACACACGCAGCTGGGGATACAGCCCTGTTGGAATAACAACCCGGACCAATGACGACAGCCCCTCCTCTCTGAGATCCTCTTCACCGCCTACAGCCAATGAGGACACACCAAGGGCTGTTCGGTTGCCATGACGTGGAGATGCTGGCGTGGGACTGGGGTTAATAGGAGAATGAACGGAATGTCTTTGCATCAATGCAGCATCTTTTGTGACCTCAGGACGTTCTAACGTGCTTTGATGATGAAGACGTGAAGATCATCCAACACCAGATGTCTCTTTTGGCCATCTATCCATCAGAGGACCTTCCTGAGAGGGCAAGTGAGGTGACTCCTTTGAGGGGTCATAGTGGGCAGGCTGAGGCGTTGGCCAAGTCACTGCCACAATCTCATATTGACACATCCCTCAGATGGACACATGGTTCTCTCTCTCTGAGGGGTTGGTTGCTGCCCATTGCCTTAGCGAGAGGCTGAAGCTGGTAAACTCTGCACTGTGTCAGTGATGAGCCTTCCCCATTACACTACCTGCGTCCCCACTGCAATGGAGGTAAGGATAAAGGTGCACGGTATTACGGGTAATGTATTAGCATGGATTGAGGATTGGTTAACTAACAGAAAGCAAAGAGTGGGGGTAAATGGGTGTTTTTCTGCTTGGCCATCAGTGGCTAGTGGTGTGCCTCAGGGATCAGTGTTGGGACTGCAATTGTTTACGATTTACAAAGATGATTTGGAGTTGGGGACCAAGTGTAGTGTGTCAAAATTCACAGATGACATTAGGATGGGTGGAAGAGCAAAGTGTGCAGAGGACGCTGGAAGTCTGCAAAGGGATGTAGATAGTCTAAGTGATGATCTGGCAGATAAGTAAGGATGGCAGAGTACAATGTTGGTAAATGTGAGGTCATCCATTTTGTTTGGATTAACAGCAAAATGGATTATTATTTAAATGGTAAAAAATTGCAGCATGCTGCTGTGCAGAGGGACCTGGGTGTCCTTGTGTAGGAATCTCAAGGAGTTGGTTTGCAGGTGCAGCAGGTAATTAAGAAGGCAAATGGAATTTTGTCCTTTATTGCCAGAGGGATGGAGTTTAAAAACAGCGAGGTTATGTTGCAGCTGTACAAGGTGCTGGTGAGGCCACACCTGGAGTACCGGGTACAGATTTGGTCTCCTGACTTGAGAAAGGATATACTGGCACTGGAGGGGGTGCAGAGAGGATTCACTAGGTTGATTCCGGAGTTGAGAGGGTTGGCTTATGAGGAGAGACTGAGTAGACTGGGGCGATACTCATTGGAATTCAGAAAAATGAGGAGAGATCTTATAGAAACATATAAGATTATGAAGGGAATAGACAAGATAGAAGCAGGGAAGTTGTTTCCACTGGCGGGTGAAACTAGAACTAGGGGGCATGGCCTCAAAACAAGGGGAAGTAGATTTAGGACTGAGTTGAGGAGGAACTTCTTCACACAAAGGGTTGTGAATCTGTGGAATTCTCTGCCCAGTGAAGCAGTTGATGCTACCTCATTGAATGTTTTTAAGGCAAAGATGGATAAATTTTTGAACAGTAAAGGAATTAAGGGTTATGGTGAATGGGCGGGTAAGTGGAGCTGAGTCCACAAAAAGATCAGCCATGATCTTATTGAATGTCGGAGCAGGATCGAGGGGCCAGATGGCCGACTCCTGCTCCTAGTTCTTACGTTCTTATAAGATGGGCACAGCAAGATCCCACACAACAGGCAACAAATTCAATTCCCCTTTTGCAATGTTGGTTGAGGGAGGAATATTTACCAGTTCACTCTCTCTGCTTTTGGTTAAGATATTTTGCCAAGTGATCATTTATGTTCATTTGAGAGGGGGGAGCCGGGGTTGGGGGGAGTTGGCGGGGGGCGGGGGGGGGGGGGGGGGGGGGGGTTGGGGGGAGCGGGGAGAGGTTGCTTTCTTGCAATTGGGGGGTGAGTGGGGAGGGGATGCATTCTGTGATTGGAGGGGGAATGGGAGTGGGGACGGGGTGGGGTGGCACCCTGTAGTTAGGGTAGGGTTGGTTGGGTGGGTGGGGGCACAGAGGGATGGGGACCCGCTGGGTTTAACCGGTCTGAGGAATGTGCTCCTGGCAGTGCAGCACTCCCTCAGGCACTGGGAGTGCCAGCTTTACTCTCTGCCCTGGCCCTAGAAACAATAACCGATTGAGTCAGAGACGGGGAACAGCAACCATCGGGAGGGACATAGCTACTCCCAGAGATGGAATAAGACAGAGACAGAGAGAAACAAGAGAGAGTGTGAGAGAGACACAGAGAGAGAGAGAGACAGAGAGAGGGAGACAGAGAGGGAGGGAGACAGAGAGAGAGAGAGAGACAGGGATAGAGACAGAGAGAGAGAGAGACAGGGATAGAGACAGAGAGAGAGAGAGACAGGGATAGAGACAGAGAGAGAGAGAGACAGGGATAGAGACAGAGAGAGAGCGACAAAGGGAGAGAGAGACAGAGAGGGAGGGAGACAGGGATAGAGACAGAGAGAGAGAGAGACAGGGATAGAGACAGAGAGAGAGAGCGACAGAGAGGGAGAGACAGAGAGAGAGAGAGAGAGAGACAGGGATAGAGACAGAGAGAGAGAGAGACAGGGATAGAGACAGAGAGAGAGAGCGACAGAGAGGGAGAGACAGAGAGAGAGAGAGAGAGAGAGAGAGACAGGGATAGAGACAGAGAGAGAGCGACAAAGAGAGAGAGAGACAGAGAGAGAGACAGAGAGGGAGCCAGAAAGAGACAGAGATAAAGAGAGAGAGGGAGGGAGACAGAAAGAGAGGGAGGGAGACAGAGAGAGAGAGAGGGGTGTGAGAGAGAGGGAGAGAGAGAAGGACAAAGAAATGGAGAGAGAGGGAGACAGACAGAAAAAGACAGAGAGAGAGGGAGGGTGAGAAAGAGAGACAGAGAGAGACAAAGAGAGAGAGAGAGAGAGACAGAGAGAAAGAGCGAGAGAGAGATCCGGTGACATTCTGGGTTTTTGCCCTGTTTGACTGGGCAGGGAGAGTGGGCGATTGCTGTGAAATTATTTTGTGAAGCTGTTATGTTTAATGAAGCTTGATAAAGCTGAGTAAATAGCTTTACTCATCAGCACACTGTCGAGTGCCAGGATAGGTAGTCCGGGTATCAGTGATTGTGAAAGGTCAAGAGTGCCCGAGAATGCTGCAATTTATCACTTTCAGTGTGAAACAGCACTCCATCAACTCCAGTGCCTGAAAGCGTTATTGAGTCGGGAGGGTGGGGGTTCGCATGTGGTAACCATGGGAACCAGCAATTGATTACCTCAGAGTGTTGCTTAACAATCACCAAAAAAAACGAAGCCTTGCTATTCACCTCACACCTTAACACGGAATGGTACTGCCTCTCCGTTACAGCAGGAGGCCATTCATACATTGGAGTGACACATAGTGTTAGCACTGCTGTCTCACAGCGCCAGGGATCCGGGTTCGATTCCCGGCTCGGGTCACTGTCTGTCCGGAGACTGCACATTCTCCCCGTGTCTGCGTGGGTTTCCTCCGGGTGCTCCGGTTTCCTCCCACAGTCCAAAGATGTGCGGGTTAGGTTGATTGGCCACACTAAGTTGACCAATAGTGTCAGGTGATTAGCAGGGTAAACGTGCGGGGTTATGGGAATAGGGCCTAGATGGGATTGTGGTTGGTACAGACTGAATGGGCTGAATGGCCTCTTTCTGCACTGCAGGGATTCTATCCTCAGTTGAAGCTGTTTATGATTTGGTGATTATAGCTGGGGTCTGAATATTCAAGGGTATTTGACATTTTGTAAAAGTTTTAAGAAGTTTATTTATTAGTCACAAGAAGGCTTACATTCACACTGCAATGAAGTTATTGTGAAAATCCCCTAGAAAGGAGGAAAGGAATAGGAGTTGGGGTAAGCGTTGTAAATGAAGGATGGGATCAGTACAGTGGTGAGAAATAGTTCAGAGGGTCAAATGTAGAATCAACTTGGGTGGAGATACAAAATAATGAAGAAAACAAAGTCACTTTCGGAATGGTTTATTGGCTCTGTAACAGCAGCTACTCGGAAGGACAGAGCATAAATCAAGAAATAACACAGCTTTGTAAGAAATCCGGGAAATTACAGGCCAGTAAGTTTGACGTCGGTAGTTGGCAAGTTATTGGAAAGTGTGATAAGGGATAGGATCTACAAATATTTGGATAGACAAGGACTTATTAGGGAGAGTCAACATGGCTTTGTGCGTGGTAGGTCATGTTTGACCAATCTATTAGAGTTTTTCGAGGAGGTTAGCAGGAAAGTGGATGAAGGGAAGGCGGTGGATGTTGTCTACCTGGATTTCAGCAAGGCCTTTGATAAGGTCCTCATGGGAGGTTAGTTAGGAAGGTTCAGTCGCTAGGTGTAGATGGGGAGGTTGTAAATTGGATTAGACACTGGCTCAATGGAAGAAGTCAGAGAGCGGTTGTGGAGGATTGCTTCTCTGAGTGGGGGCCTGTGACGAGTGGTTTGCCGCAGGGATCGGTGCTGGGTCCATTGTTGTTTGTCATCTATATCAATAATCTGGATGATAATGTGGTAAATTGGATCAGCAAATTTGCTGATGATTCAAAGACTGGACGTGTTGTGGACAGTGAGGAAGGTTTTCAAAGCTTGCAGAGGGATCTGGACCAACTAGAAAAATGGGCTGAAAAATGGCAAATGGAATTTAAGGCAGACAAGTGTGAGGTATTGCACTTTGGAAGGACCAACCAAAGTAGAAAGTACAGCATAAATGGTAGGACTCTGAAGAGTGCAGTTGAACAGAGGGATCTGGGAATACAGGTATAGAATTCCCTAAAAGTGACATCACAGGTGGATAGGGTCATAAAGAGTGCTTTTGGTACATTGGCCTTTATAAATCGGAATATCGAGTATAAAAGTTGGAATGTTATGGTAAGGTTATATAAGGCATTGGTGAGGCCGAATTTAGAGTATTGTGAACAGTTTTGGTCACCTAGTTACAGGAAGGATGTAAATAAGGTTGAAAGAGTGCAGAGAAGGTTCACGAGGATGTTGCCGGGATTTGAGAAGCTGAGTTACAGAGAGAGATTGAATAGGTTAGGACTTTATTCCCTGGAGAATGAGGGGAGATTTGATAGAGGTGTGTAAGATTTTGATGGGTATAGATAGAGTGAATGCAAGCAGGCTTTTTCCACTGAGGCTAGGGGAGAAAAAAAACCTGAGGGTATGGGTTAAGGGTGAAAGGAGAAAAGTTTAAGGGGAATATTAGGGGGGGGTTCTTCACGCAGAGAGTGGTGGGAGTGTGGAATGAGCCGTCGGATAAAGTGGTAAATGCGGGGTCACTTTTAACATTTAAGAAAAACTTGGACGGGGGTTCATGGATGAGAGGGGTGTGGAGGGATATGGTCCAAGTGCAGGTCATTGGGACTGGGCAAAAAATGGTTCGGCGCAGACAAGAAGGGCCAAAAGGCCTGTTTCTGAGCTGTAATTTTCCATGGTTCTAAAAGTACTGTGACAATCGTGGAAGAATTTAATGTTCAGATAGCAACTAAACTGAAGAGGTAGCCTGGAGGTTGAGTTCAGAGGATGTCGGGTACAATTCTGGCCTCAGCTCACTGTCTGGAGTTTGCACCTTCTCCTCGTGTCTTTGCGGGTTTCCTCCGGGTGTTCCAAAGATGTGTGGGTTAGGTTGATTGGCCATGCTAAATTGATTTTGGTGTCAGAGGGATTAGTAGGGTAAATATGTGGGGTTATGGGAATAGGGCCTGGGTGGGATTGTGGTCAGTGCTGACCCGATGGGCCAAATGGCCTCCTTCTGCATTATAGGATTCTATGATTCTATAATGTCTTTGGGGCAATATATTCTGGAACCAACCAGGCTACTTTAGACACAATGGCCGGAATTTTACCGGCATGTCAGCCCTGATTCCGGGGGCGGGAACAGCTCGGAGAACGGCATTCTCCATTGGTCTCGGGCAGGATCGTGCGAAACTCGGGCGGATGTGCTGGTGAAATTCCACCCACTGTGTGATGAGACAATTATGATTAATGGCCTTGTGGTAAGAGATCATTTAGGTAAGAGTGATCATAATGTGATAGAATTTCACATTCAGTTTGAAGTTGGGAAAGGTGGGTCAGAAACTAGTGTCTTAAATCGAAATAAGGGCAATTATGAGAATATGAAAACAGGCTGAAATGCAATGGGAAAATGAATAGCATAGAACTCTACAGTGCAGAAAGAGGCCCTTCGAGTCTGCACCGAACACAATCCCACCCAGGCCCTATCCCCATATTCTTACATTATACCCACTAATCCCTCTAACCTACGCATCCCTGGACACTAAGGGGCAATTTCTTAACACGGCCAATCAACCTAACCCGCACATCTTTGGATTGTGGGAGGAAACCCACGCAGACACGAGGAGAATGTGCAAACTCCACACAGACAGTGACCCGAGCCGGGAATCGAACCCAGGACCTTGGAGCTGTGAAGCAGTAGTGCTAACCCGCTGTGCTACCGTGCACAGTGGTTAGCACACGGCTACCGTGGGTTAAAATATCAAATAGTAGAGAAGCAATGACAGACTTTTAAGGAGATATTTTATGATTCTCAACAAAGCTCCGTTCCACTGAGAAAGACAGGCTTCACGAAAAGGATGCACTCTCCGTGGCTCGGGTGATAAGGGTGACATCAAACTGAAAGGAAAGGTATAGAATTTCGTAATGATTGGCAACAGCCCAGAGGACTGGGAATACTTCAGAATCCTTCAAAGCTGGCAAGAGATATAAAAACAGGCAGTAAAAGCTTCTCCGAGTATATAAAAAGGAAAAGAATAGCCGCACTGACCGAGAGGGAGACACTGGGGAATTAGTAATGGGAAATGAGGAAATAACAAGAGATTTGAACAAGTATTTTGTATCCGTCTTCACAGCAGAAGGATACGGAAAGCATTCCAAGAGCAAAACTAAGGGATAAAAGGGAGAGGAAACTCCGTGCTGGGGACCACTAGAGAAAGAGTATCAGGAAAAACAAAAATGTAAAGTTTATTTATTAGTGTCATAAGTAGTCTTACATTAACTCTGCAATGAAGTTACTGTGATAAGAACATAAGAACATAAGAAATAGGAGCAGGAGTAGGCCATCTAGCCCTTCGAGCCTGCCCCGCCATTCAATAAGATCATGGCTGATCTGTCGTGTCTCAGTTCCACATTCCCGCCCTCTCCCCATAACCCTTAATCCCCTCGCTTATCAAAAACCCATCAACCCGCGTCTTAAATATATTTAGCGAGGCAGCCTCCACCACTTCAACGGGCAGAGAATTCCAGAGATTCACCACCCTTTGAGTGAAGAAGTTCCTCCTCAACTCCGTTCTAAACCGCCCCCCCTTTATCTTGAGGCTGTGCCCCCTAGTCCTACTGTCCTTTCTGAGCGGGAAGAGCCTCTCCACCTCTATCCTATCCATCCCATTCATCATCTTATATGTCAATATGAGATCTCCCCTCATTCTTCTAAACTCTAACGAGTACAAGCCTAGTTTATTCAGCCTCTCCTCATAGCTCAACCCCCTCAACTCCGGTATCAGCCTAGTAAACCTCCTCTGCACTCCCTCCAAGACCAAAATATCCTTGCGTAAGTGCGGCGACCAAAACTGCACACAGTACTCCAGCTGCGGCCTCACCAGTGCCCTGTACAGCTGCAGCAAGACCTCCCTACTTTTATATTCAATCGCCCTCGCTATGAAGGCCAGCATCCCATTCGCCTTCCTGACCACCTGCTGCACCTGCAAGCTGGGTTTTTGCGGCTCATGCACAAGGACCCCGAGGTCCCTCTGCACCGTCGCCTGCTGCAGTTTTTCGCCACGTAAGTAATATTCCTTCCTACCATTATTCCTACCAAAGTGGACAACCTCACATTTGCCAACATTAAATTCCATTTGCCAGTTCCTGGCCCATTCGCCCAGCCTATCTAGATCCTTCTGCAGACTCTCCACACCCTCCGCACAATTTGCCTTTCCCCCAATCTTGATGTCATCAGCAAATTTCGACACCATACACTCTGTTCCCTCCTCCAGATCATCTATATAAATGGTGAATAGCTAAGGCCACAGCACCGACCCCTGGGGCACTCCACTAGTCACCAACCGCCAATCCGAATAGCACCCATTGACCTCCACTCTCTGCCTCCTATTTGACAGCCAATCCTCTATCCACGCTAACACCCTACCCCCAACTCCATGTCCCCTGACCTTCTGTAATAACCTCTTCTGAGGCACCTTGTCAAACACCTTCTGAAAATCAAGAAAGACCACATCCACCGGCTCTCCTCTATCCACCACCCTAGACACATCCTCATAGAATTCCAATAAATTCGTCAGACACGACTTCCCCTTAACGAAACCATGCTGCGTCTGCTCTATCAAGCAATTCTCCTCAAGATGCCTCGCTATTTTCTCCTTGATCACGGATTCTAACATTTTACCTACAACAGACGTTAAACTAACCGGCCTATAATTCCCCGCCTTTTGCCTGGCACCCTTCTTAAACAACGGCGTAACATTAGCCGTTTTCCAATCTTCCGGCACTTCCCCGGAATCCAGCGACGTCTGGAAAATAACCACCAAGGCATCCACTATCACCTCCGCCATTTCTTTCAGAACCCTTGGATGCATTCCATCCGGCCCTGGGGACTTGTCCACAATCAGCCCCTCCAGTCTGTCGAGCACCGCCTTTCTAGTAACAGTAATGTCATTCAGGCCCTCCAGTCCTACCACCTTTCCATCGCTAACACCCGGCAAATTATTCACGCCCTCTCCCACACTCAGGCTCCTGTTTGGATACACTGAGGGAGAATTTATTGGCAACACTAATAAATAAATTTTAAACTTAAACCCTCCACACTAGACTAAATCTTACCTGTCCTCTGATTTAGCCGATAACTCCAAACTTTGAGAGGAAGGTGGGCTGCGCTGGTCCACTTTCTGAAGGGCAATTTACAATGTGTGTTACCAGCCACGCTCACATCCCCGTGGGAAAGAGTTCAGACAGAGCCTCTGACGCTGCAGTGCTGGGTCCGTGCCTCAGCAATACGAACAATGTTCTATGTTCTAAAGGTTAAAGAAAGTACAGCACAGACCCCCCTGACGTAAGGCACAGCCAGAACGGGGTCCTGGGCCAAGCCACACTGAGGGGGGTGATGCACTATAGCCGTGAGTTAGCCGCTGTGTTCAGGTGCTAGATGTCAGGCGCACGCAGTCCCAGAGGGGGAAGTTAATCGATCAGGGTTAAAGAGAGCTGGCACGATTAGACACACGAACAAAGAACAGTACAGAGATGGGATCCTTTAAGAAGTACTTGGCACACCATAACATTCAAGGTTATTGACTAAATGCTGGCAAGTGGGATTGTGGGCAGTTCAGGGCCTTTTATGTGTCAGTGCAGACTCGATGGGTCTGCACTGTGTAGGATTCTGTGAATACAGCACAGGCCTTTCGGTCCAACTAACCTGCGCCAATCCTATCGCTGGCATTGAGCTGGTAAGTAGTTACGGACCTGAGTCTAAACTAACTGAATAACCTTGTTTGAACAGTCAATACCTGATTGACTAAGTGCACTGTGCTATTACACAAGAGCTGGATTGTACGGTCAAAGTGATTCTGTGTTACTGTGCAAATGTTACATAGAGACACGTTGACGTGTCTGCCTGTTGCTGCCTCCCTGTTTAGGGTGAATCGCACTGAGTTCTGATTCTACAGGAAGTGTGTGTTCCACTATAAACAGGACAGGGTGCTGTGGAGTGAGTGGTGTTGAGCCCAGGCACTGAGACTTTCCAGTCCCGTGGCAGCGGGGCTTTCTCTGGTGGGACTGGAAGAGGAGCTGGAAAACCGCACCCACTGCTTGTAGCACAGGATTCTGGGCGATGGTCTGGAGAGTATCGGCTGGGGCTGTGGAGTCCTGGTTGAGGAGTTGTTGAGAATGTTCTCTCCAGCACTGACAGATAGCGTTGCCATCCTTAACAAGATGGACACCAGTCTGAGACCAAAGGAGGCAGCACTGTGGTTAGCACTGCTGTCTGACAGTGCCAGGGATCCGGGTTCGATTCCCAGCTTGGGTCACTGTCTGTGTGAAGCTTGCAGGTTCTCCCCGTGTCTGCATGGGTTTTCTCTGGGTGCTCCAGTTTCCTCTCACAGTCCAAAGATGTGTGGGTTAGGTTGATGGGCCACAGGGAGTGTGGAGAACGTGGGACTCACTCCCACGGGGAGTGGGGAGAATGTGGGACTCGCTCCCTCAGGGAGTGGGGAGAATGTGGGACTCGCTCCCTCAGGGAGTGGGGAGAATGTGGGACTCGCTCCCACGGGGAGTGGGGAGAATGTGGGACTCGCTCCCACGGGGAGTGGGGAGAATGTGGGACTCGCTCCCACGGGGAGTGGGGAGAATGTGGGACTCGCTCCCGCGGGGAGTGGGGAGAATGTGGGACTCGCTCCCGCGGGGAGTGGGGAGAATGTGGGACTCGCTCCCACGGGGAGTGGGGGAGAATGTGGGACTCACTCCCACGGGGAGTGGGGGAGAATGTGGGACTCACTCCCACGGGGAGTGGGGAGAATGTGGGACTCACTCCCACGGGGAGTGGGGAGAATGTGGGACTCACTCCCATGGGGAGTGGGGGAATGTGGAACTCGCTCCCACGGTGAATGGGGAGAATGTGGGACTCGCTCCCACGGTGAATGGGGAGAATGTGGGACTCACTCCCACGGGGAGTGGGGAGAATGTGGGACTCACTCCCACGGGGAGTGGGGAGAATGTGGGACTCGCTCCCACGGGGAGTGGGGGAGAATGTGGGACTCGCTCCCACGGGGAGTGGGGAGAATGTGGGACTCGCTCCCACGGGGAGTGGGGAGAATGTGGGACTCGCTCCCACGGGGAGTGGGGAGGATGTGGGACTCGCTCCCACGGGGAGTGGGGAGAATGTGGGACTCGCTCCCACGGGGAGTGGGGGAGAATGTGGGACTCGCTCCCACAGGGAGTGGGGAGAATGTGGGACTCGCTCCCACGGGGGGAGTGGGGGAGAATGTGGGACTCGCTCCCACGGGGAGTGGGGGAGAATGTGGGACTCACTCCCATGGGGAGTGGGGGAATGTGGAACTCGCTCCCACGGTGAATGGGGAGAATGTGGGACTCGCTCCCACGGTGAATGGGGAGAATGTGGGACTCGCTCCCACGGGGAGTGGGGAGAATGTGGGACTCACTCCCACGGGGAGTGGGGAGAATGTGGGACTCACTCCCTCGGGGAGTGGGGAGAATGTGGGACTCGCTCCCACGGGGAGTGGGGAGAATGTGGGACTCGCTCCCACGGGGAGTGGGGGAGAATGTGGGACTCGCTCCCACGGGGAGTGGGGAGAATGTGGGACTCGCTCCCACGGGGAGTGGGGGAGAATGTGGGACTCGCTCCCACGGGGAGTGGGGAGAATGTGGGACTCGCTCCCACGGGGAGTGGGGGAGAATGTGGGACTCGCTCCCACGGGGAGTGGGGAGAATGTGGGACTCGCTCCCACGGGGAGTGGGGAGAATGTGGGACTCGCTCCCACGGGGAGTGGGGGAGAATGTGGGACTCGCTCCCACGGGGAGTGGGGAGAATGTGGGACTCGCTCCCACGGGGAGTGGGGAGAATGTGGGACTCGCTCCCACGGGGAGTGGGGGAGAATGTGGGACTCGCTCCCACATGGAGTTGTTGAACGGAATTGATACAATTTAGAGGAATTTAGAGAAAGATATCAGGGTGAACGGTGATAGTTGGGGCGTACGGTTATGGTGGGTAAAATTCTTCCGAACAGGAGTGATCTACCGTGACTGCCAGCCCAGCACGTTCTGGATTTTAAAAGTCTCATTCCCAAATTCCGATCACTCCATATCCTTCCTCCTCCCTATCTCTGTCATCTCCTTCAGCTACACTCACCTCTGGGAATCTTCCTCTCTAATTCTGGCCTCTTGAACATGGTCAATTTGAATCTCTCCACCAGTGGTGGCTGTACCTTGAGCTGTATTGCCTGTAATCTGAGCATTTGCCTCCCTAAGTCTCTCTCTCCTTCTCTCTTCTCCCTTAATTTCTTTTAAGACGCTTCTGAAAGCCTGTTGCTTTGGCCAATCTTTTCGATCCTAATATCTCCTCCGTATCATGTCATGCTTGGTGAGGCGACACGGAGAGTATTGTGGGCAGTTTTGGTCTCCTTTTCTGAGGAAGGATGTTCTTGCTCTCCAGGGAGTGCAGTGAAGGTTTACCAGGCTGGTTCCTGGGGATGGCGGGACTGATGTATGAGGAGAGATTGACCAGGTTAGGATTATTTTCACTGGAGTTCAGACGAATGAGGGGGGGATCTCATAGAGACTTATAAAATTCGAACAGGACTAGACAGGGTAGATGCAGGGAGGATGTTCCTGATGGTGGGGGGAGTCCAGAACCAGGGGGTCACAGTCTGAGGATTCGGGGTAGACCATTTAGGACGGAGATGAGGAGACATTTCTTCACCCGGTGAGCCTGTGGAATTCATTCCCACAGGAAGTAGTTGATGCCAAAATGTGAATGTATTCAAGAGGTGGCTGGATATAGCACTTGGGATCAAAGGTTATGGGGAGAAAGCAGGGTTAGGCTATTGAGTTGGACAATCAGCCATAGAAACCCTAGAATGTATAAGGAGACTATTCGGCCCATTATCATCGTGATGAATGGTGTAGCAGGCTCGAAGGGCCAAATGGCCTCTTCCTGCTCCTACTTTCTATGTTTCACTGTGTCAAATTCTACGCCCCTGCCAAGAGTGGTATTAAAGGTGCTATATAAATGCAGGTTGGTGTGCCTGATAAGCATCATACCTTTGTTGTGATTTTGTGTGGAACTATTGGAGAATTTTAATAAGGTAGCATTGTCATGGTTACGACCTCGGTGATGGTGATATCTTTTAATATATTTTTATCTCCACTGCGTCGGGCGATTTCGGAACGCTTCTCCTTCTCAGTTCTCGCTGGTGTTTATCCAGCTTCCCCTTAAATACAACAACACTCCTCAACTCCACCATATCCTGTGACAATCAGTTCCCACGTTCTCATCACTCTCTCTCTCTCGCTACAATTTCAGCGCTGAAATTGTTCTTAATGCCAAAATTACAGGTGACTAATAACCCCCCCCTCCCCCCCCACCACCACCCCCCACCAACTCTTGCTTTCATAATCGGCTCTCTGCTGCTATTTTCCTCCCTTGAGTGTGTAACGCCTCCCTCCGCCTCCCACCCGCCTGCCTCCTCGCTCATTTCGGTTCCCTCAACACCGATCGACCAGCTACTTAGGGACCGCTTCCCAGCGAGCGCCACTCAATGAGATGACCCGGGCACTGAGAGCCAGCGGGCTGTTTGACTCCAGGGTGCATCACAGCTCCCCAGGACGGCACTTTGGCACGGTGGTTAATTTTAAAGTGTATTTATTAGCTTACGTTAACACTGCAATGAAGTTGCTGTGAAAATCCCCTGGTTGCCACACTCTGGTTCAGGTACACTGAGGGAATACTGCTGCCTCACGGTGCCGGGGGTCACGGATTCGATTCCCGGCTTGGGTCTGTACAAAGTCTGCATGTTCTCCCCGTGTCTGCGTGGGTTTCCTCCGGGTGCTCCAGTTTCCTCCCACAGTCTGAAGGTGTGTGAGTTTGGTTGATTGGCTGTGCTAAATAGAGCCTAGTGTCAGGGGGATTAGCAGGGTAAATATGTGGGGTTACGGGAATAGAGTGTGGGTTGGATTGTGATCGGTACAGACTCAATGGGCTGAATGGCCTCCTTCTGCAGTGTAGGGATTCTATGATTCTATCAGAAGCCAGTGCATAGGCAGCACTTATAAAGTTTATTAATATCACAAATTGGCTTACATTAACATTGCAAAGAAGTTACTGTGAAAATCCCCCAGTCATCACACTCCGTGCCTGTTTGGGTGTTCTGAGGGAGAACTTAGCATGGTCAATACACCCAACCAGCACACCTTTCAGACTGTTGGAGGAAACCTGAGCACCCGGAGGAAACCCACGCAGACACGGGGAGAATGTGCAGACTCCACACAGACAGTGACCCAAACCGGGAATGGAACCCGGATCCCTGGCGTTGTGAGGCAGCAGTGCTAACCCACTGTGCCACCGTGCGCCCAACGCTGCTGCCTCACAGCACCAGGGACCCGGGTTCAATTCCAGCCTTGTGTGGAGTTTGCGCATTCTGCCCGTATCTGCATGGGTTTCCTCCGGATGCTCCGATTTCCTCCCACCGTCCTAAAGAGGTGCGGGTTAGGCTGATTGGCCAAGCTAAATTAACCTTAGTGTCAGGGGATTAACAGGGTAAACATGTGGGGTTATGGGGATAGGGCCTGGGTGGGACTGTTGTCGGTGCAGACTCGATGGGCCGAATGGCCTCTTCCTGCGCTGTAGGGATTCTATGACTCTATTAGAAGCTGGCACGTGGGCAGCACTTGCTAGTGGTGAGGGTGAGACACTGGGTAAAGGCTAGGAGCAGGGATTCTGGCTGATTTCCCCAACACCCCTTTCCCAATACCCTGCAGTGATGTGGGAACCGACTTGGGGTCATCTCCTAGTCATGGGACCAGGAGGAGAAACTGGTGAAATAGGGATACTGGTCTGAGCCGTATTTTGTTTTCCTTCTGGGAAGGTGCCGGCGAGGTTCACTGCAATGGCCCCAGGAAAGAGGAAATGAGGCAGAAAGTTCTAGAAATACTCAGCAGGCCAGGCAGCCTCAGTGGAGGGAGGAGCAGAGCTGATGTTTCAGCTCGATGAGCTTTCATCAGAAGTGGAAAATGTAGCAGAAGTTCCGGGATTTCAGTAAATAGAGAGGCAGAGTGGGAAGGGAGAGAACAGATGAGAAGGCCTGTGATAGGGTGGATGCTGGAGAGACTGAGTGACAGAAGGGGTGAGGGGGGGGGGGATGGTGCGATGTTAAAGAGATTGGCAATCAGAGTGATTGGAATCCTCTGGCAAGTAACTCACCTCCTGACTTCCCAAAACCTGTCCACCATCAACAAGGCACAAGTCAGGAGTGTGATGGAATACTCCCCACTTGCCTGGATGGGTGCGGCTCCCAACAACACTCAAGAAGCTCAACACCACCCAGGACAAAGCAGCCCCACTTGATTGGCAGCTCATCGACATCCATCCCCTCCAGCACCCAGACTCAGTGTGTACCATCTACAAGGTGCACTGCACAACTCAGCAAGATCCCTTCGACAACACCTTCCAAACCCACGATCACTTCCATCTAGAAGGACAAAAACAGCAGACGCATGCTTGGTTTCATTGGTCAGAACATTGAATACAGGAGTTGGATTGTGTTGAAGTTGTATAAGACATTGGTAAGGCCACACTTGGAATACTGTGTGCAATTCTGATCACCCTATTATAGAAAGGATATTATTAAACTAGAAAGAGTGCAGAAAAGATTTACTAGGATTTGATGGATTGAGTTATAGGGAGAGGCTGAATAGACTGGGACTTTTTTCTCTGGAGCGTAGGAAGCTGAGGGGTGACCTTATAGAGGTCTATAAAATAATGAGGGGCACAGATCAGCTAGATAGTCAATATCTTTTCCCAAAGGAAGGAGAGTCTAAAACTAGAGGGCATAGGTTTAAGGTGAGAGGAAGAGATACAAAAGTGTCCAGAGGGGCAATTTTTTCACACAGAGAGTGGTGAGTGTTTGGAACAAGCTGTCAGAGGTAGAGGCGGGTACAGTTTTATCTTTTAAAAAGCAATTAGATGGTTACATGGGTAAGATGGGTATAGAGGGATATGGGCCAAATGTGGGCAATTGGGATTAGCTTATGGGTTTTAAAAACAAGGGCGGTATGGACAAGTTGGGCCGAAGGGCCTGTTTCCATGCTGTAAACCTCTAGGACTCTATGGGAACATCACCACCTGCAAGTTCCCCTCCAAGCCACTCACAATCCTGGCTTCAAAATTTATCAATGTTCCTTTCCTTTTGCCTGGTCAGGAGGTGAGGGGGTTGGACTATGAAGAGAGGCTAAATAGACTGGGTCTGTACTCATAGAACATAGAACATAGAACATAGAACATTACAGCGCAGAACAGACCCTTCGGCCCACGATGTTGCGCCGACCAGTTACAAAAACAATGACCCACTAGCCTATACCAATCCCTTTTCGTCCATAAACCTATCCAGAGATCTCTTAAACGCCCCCAAACTAGACGCATTTACAACTGCAGCAGGCAGGGCATTCCAATCCCTCACCACCCGCTGGGTAAAGAACCTACCCCTGACATCCGTCCTGTAGCTACCCCCCCTTAATTTAAAGCCATGCCCCCTCGTGCTAGCTTTCTCCATCCGAGGAAAAAGGCTATCACTATCCACCCTATCTAAACCTCTAATCATCTTATATGTTTCAATAAGATCCCCTCTTAGCCGCCTTCTTTCCAACGAAAACAACCCTAAATCCCTCAGTCTCTCCTCATAGGACCTCCCCACCATACCAGGCAACATCCTAGTAAACCTCCTCTGCACCCTCTCCAACGCCTCCACTCGTTGGAGTTTAGAAGGCTGAGGGGGGATCTTATAGAGACGTATAAGATGATGAATGGGATGGATAGGGTAGAGGTAGAGAGATTCTTCCCGCTTAGAAAGGATAGCAGGACTAGAGGGCACAGCCTCAAGATAAGGGGGGGGGC
Source organism: Carcharhinus amblyrhynchos (assembly GCF_965287045.1). NCBI lineage: Eukaryota > Metazoa > Chordata > Chondrichthyes > Carcharhiniformes > Carcharhinidae > Carcharhinus > Carcharhinus amblyrhynchos. Next base: position 94,468 of record NW_027650089.1, on the reverse strand, counting down.
AGTTTAGAATGGAGTTGAGGAGGAACTTCTTCACTCAAAGGGTGGTGAATCTCTGGAATTCTCTGCCCGTTGAAGTGGTGGAGGCTACCTCGCTAAATATTTTTCAGTCACGGGTAGATAGGTTTTTGATAGACAAGGGGATTAAGGGTTATGGGGAGAAAGCAGGAAAGTGGAACTGATCCACTTCAGATCAGCCATGATCTTATTGAATGGCGGGGCAGGCTCGAGGGGCTGGATGGCCGACTCCTGCTCCTATTTCTTATGTTCTTATGGTCAATATCCTGGAACTCCCTCCCTAACAGCACTGTGGATGTACCCGCACTACATGGACTGCAACGGTTCCAGAAGCTCACCATTACCTTCAGGGCAATTAGGGATGGGCGATAGACGCTGGTCTCGCCAGTGACACCCACATTCCACACCACTCCCTCCCCGAGTCCCACGTTCAAAGTCTGCCTTATTTTGAGAGGTTTTTTTTTTGGTTGTCCTGATCGAGTAAGAGAGGCAATCTTTATCAAAGAATGTACGACAGGCCCAAACACGAGGTGAGCAAATATCCCAGTAGTGGAGAGATTTGGGAGCCGGAGCTCCGAGATTTGCCTGTGTCTCCCAATGGGACGTTGATTGGGTTTAATGTCAGATTCTCCTGACTGTCTGGAGTGCCTCTAATCTGATCACAATCCTTCAGTAAAAGACAGTTAATGTTGATAACATCTCAAATAGCTCCAAGTTCGAACCAACTCGCTCAGTGTCGAACTGGTAAACCAGTTCTTCAAGTTCCTTTGCAGACATTCAAACTGGTTATTGTTGACTATTCTGGGTAGTTTAGCAACGCTCTAATCACTTTGGCACGCTCTTTATTTGGAAAGTTAAGCAATCTCCCCGCCTCTGAGGATTGCATCTTGTCTCAATGACAACCTGCATTTATATAGCACCTTTCATGTCATCAAATCATAGAATCGCTGCGGTGCAGAAGGATGCCATTCAGCCCATCGAGTCTGCAGCGACCACAATCCTATTCCCTTAATCCCACATATTTCCCCTGCTAATCCCCCTGACACGAAAGGTCAATTTAGCACGGCCAACCAACCTAACCCGCACATCTTAGGACTATGAAAGGAGACCGGAATACCCGGAGGAAACCCACGCAGACACGGGGAGAATGTGCAAACTCCATGCAGAAAGTGATTCAAGCCAGGGATCGAACCCAGGTCCCTGGCGCTGTGAGGCAGCGGTGCTAACCCACTGTGCCACCGCGACGCCATGCATTTCACAGGGGTCAGTATTAAACAGCATTTGGGATGGGGCCACAGGGGGAGATTGTAGAGGGGGTGGGGGCAGGGTGGGGGGGGTGAGATGGAGTTGGGAGGGACAAGTTTAGAGAAGGGATCCCAAAGCTTAGAGCCAGATATTTGAAGGCAGTGCTGATTAAAATTGGAGATACACGAGAGGCCAGAATCGGAGGAGCACAGAGATCCAACTGAGAGCTTGGAGAGGATGGGGATGGGGATATGTGGGAATTGGGGGGATGGGGGCAAGATGGGTGGCGAGGCCATGGAGGGATTGTAAACATGGGTGTGAATTTCAAATCAAATTGGTGTTGGATTGGCAGTGTGGGTCAGTGAGAACAGGGGAGATGGGCGAATGGGTCTTGGAGTGAGCTGGAGTGAGTTTTGGATGAGTTGTAGTTTCTGGTGCAGAGGGATCTGGGTGTTCTTGTTCATGAGTCACAGAAAACCAGCATGCAGGTACAGCAGGTAATAAAGAAAGCGAGTGGAATGTTGGCATTTATAGCTAAAGGGATAGAATATAAAGGGAAGGAAGTGTTGCTGTAACTATACAAGGCATTGGTGAGGCAGCACCTGGAGTATTGTGCACAGCTTTGGTCTCCTTACTGGAGGGAGGATGTGGTGGCATTGGAGGCAGTTCAGGGGAGGTTCACTAGATTGATTACAGAGACGAGAAGTTTGTTGTATGAAGAGAGATTGAACAGTTTAGGCCGATACTCTCTGGAATTTAGATGAATGAGGGGAGATCAAATTGAGACACAGATGATAAAAGGTATGGATAAAGTAGACATGGAGCGGATGCTTCCTCTTGTGGGACATCCTAGAACGAGAGGTCACAGTCTTAGGATAAGGGACAGCACGTTTAAAACAGAGTTGAAGAGAAACTACTTCTCCCAAAGGGTTGTAAATCTGTGGAATTCACTACCCCAAAGTGCGCTGGGTGATGGGACTGTGAGAAATTTAAGGAGGGAGTTAGACAGATTTTTAATTGGTAATGGGCTGAAGGGTTAACAAAGAACGACGCAGCACAGGAAACAGGCCCTTCGGCCCTCTTTACGGGGAGAAGGCAGGAAAATGGGGATGAGAAGCTTATCAGCCATGATCGAATGGCGGAGCGGACCCGATGGGCTGAATGGCCTAATTCTGCTCCTATATCTTATGAACTTACGAAGATGGGAATCTATAAATAGCATGAAAAGTGGCAAAAGTTCTAGGGGGGGCGGTGTGGGGGCAAGAGAAGCGAGGGTTCAGAAACTGACCTTGAGATGTGACGTCACAGCAAATCTCTAAGTTGATTGGCGAGTGAATATTGATTCTTAGGGGCTGACTCTGAACAGCGGGAAGATTAAATGTAAGGTGTATTAATTCTGATAATGTTTGTTAATGGTGGTGACGATAACTAATAAATAAAGGAATGGCAGGGCTGATACAACCTTGAGAATGTACATCCTGTGCATTGTGGGAACTCCAGGATGTTTCCCACGTTCTGAATAACCATTTGGCAGGAAATGTAATCAACTGCAGCAACGTGCGCTCTGGGGATGGGGATGAGAATCACATCAGCCATGATTGAATGGTGGAGCGGACTCGAGAGGCTGAATGGCTAAATTCTGCTCCTGTATCTTATGGACAACATGTTTATGAGGTGGTCACTCCATAGCGTAAGAGGATGCAGGGAGAGAGAGAGAGAGAATGGTGGCTACCAGACAGAAAGAACAGGTAAGTGGGACAGGAGTCCATTGAGTGCACCCCACTCTCCCGTTAGTATTTTGGTCTGAAAGATGGATGGGGTGCTGGTCCAGGTGGTGGGGGGGGCGGGGAGAGAGAACAGCCTGAGAAAATTCCAGGGGGTTAGAAGGAAGTCGAGAAGAGCAATGGTGATAGGTGACCCGATAGGGGTACAAATGACATGAATCCAGGGTGGTTTGTTGCCACCCTGGTGCCAGGGTCAAGAATGCCACTGAATGGGGAAAGGGGAACTGGCAGCTGCCATAGTCCACACTGGTAGCCACGACAGAGGCAGCAAGAGGGATGTGGTCCAGTGGCCTGAATTTAGGGAACTACATGGAACATTAGCAGGCTAGACCTCAAAGATAGTAATCTCCAGATTGTCCTCTGCCCCACACACAGAAACAGGAGAATAAGAGAGATCTGTGCTGGGCTGGGAAGATAACGCAGGAGGGAGGGACTTTGATTTAATTGGATTTGATTTATTATTGTCACATGTATTAACATACGGTGAAAAGTATTGTTTCTTGCTCGCTGTAGAGACAAAACACACCTTTCATAGGGAAGGAAAGGAGAGAGTGCAGAATGTAGTGTTACAGTCATAGCTAGGGTGTAGAGAAAGATCAGCTTAATGCAAGGTAGGTCCATTCAGAAGTCTGACAGCAGCAGGGAAGAAGCTGTTCTTGAGTTGGTTGGTTGGTACATGACCTCAGACTTTTGTATCTTTTTCCCGACGGAAGAAGGTGGAAGAGAGAATGTCCGGGGTGGTGTGGGGTCCTTAATTATGCTGGCTGCTTTTTCAAGGCAGTGGGAAGTGTAGGCAGAGTGGGTGGGTGGGAGGCTGGTTTGTGCGACGGACTGGGCTGAGTGCATGATCCTTTGTAGTTCCTTGCGGCTGTGGGCAGAGCAGGAGCCCATACCAAGCTGCGATACAACCAGAAAGAATGCTTTCTCGATGTACCTGTGTAAGTTGGTGAGAGTCGTAGCTGACATGCCAAATTTCCTCAGTCTGTTGAGAAAGTAGAGTTGTTTGGCTGTGGGGGAGATGATATCTGTACAATTTGGACAGGTTGCACCTGAACAGAGCTGGGAGGGAGTTCCTTCTGAGGGTTTCACTGATGCTTTCGGGGAGGGTTTAGATTAACTGGGAACCAAGAGAAAATATCAGGGAGGAATACCAAAGGACACGCAATACTTGGAGAGACAGATGGCACTAGAATCGGAAATAAGAAGTTATAAGATGGGTTCAGAGTAAAGGAGAAAGTAATATAATTTAACTCAGAGGTACTATGCATGCTCATGAATGCTGAAGGATGGAAGATAGGATTGGGCAGTTACAGACACAGATTGCTAGGCTGAGTTACAATATTGTAACTGGGGCAGAAACCTGGCTCTGGGAAGGGCTGGACTGGGGATTCAATATTTCCTCTACAGATTGTAGAGGAAAGACTGGAAAGGGAGAAAACGAGGAGAGGTGACATTGTTGAGTAAGAAAGAGGAAATTGCAGGGAGGGATCAAAGACAGAAATTATTTGGCTGGAGTTAAGGTTACATCGCTCGATGTGGTGTACAGGTCACCAGCCAATGGAAGGATATGGAGAAACAATGGGGAGAATTTTTCAGATGTTTTGATTGGATTTGATTTATTATTGTCACATGTATTAACATACAGTGAGAAGTATTGTTTCTTGCTCGCTGTAGAGACAAAACATATTGTTCATAGAGAAGGAAAGGAGAGGGTGCAGAATGTAGTGTCACAGTCATAACTAGGGTGTAGAGAAAGATCAACTTAATGCGAGGTAGGTCCATTCAAAAGTCTGATGGCAGCAGGGAAGAAGCTGTTCTTGAGTCAGTGACTTCAGACTTTTGTATTTTTTTTCCTGAAGGAAGAAGGTGACAGAGAGAATGTCCGGGGTGCGTGGGGTCCTTAATTATACTGGCTACTTTGCTGAGGCAGCGGGAAGTGTAGACAGAGTCAATGGATGGGGAGGCTGGTTTGTGTGATGGATTGAGCTACATTCATGACCTTATGTAGTTCCTTGCGGTCTTGGGCAGAGCAGGAGCCATACCAAGCTGTGATACAACCAGAAAGAATGCTTTCTATGGTGCATCTGTAAAAGTTGGTGAGAGTCGTAGCGGACATGCCAAATTTCCTTGGTCTTCTGAGAAAGTAGAGGCATTGGTGGGGCTTTCTTAACTATAGTGTTGGCACTGGGGGGACCAGGACAGCTTGTTGGTGATCTGAACACCTAAAAAGTTGCAGCTCTCGACCTTTTCTACTTTGTCCTCCCCAGGATGTTCCCACCAATGGGATCTCCCAGTCCCACTGATGACAGTCCCCTGCCCGGGTTCTCCAGTGGATGTGGGGCAGCACGGTGGCACAGTGGTTAGCACTGGTGCCTCACAGCACCAGACACCCAGGTTCAATTCCCAGCTTGGGTCACTGTCTGTGCAGAGTTTGCACATTCTGCCCATGTCTGCGGGTGCTCCAGTTTCGTCCCATTCTCCAAAGATGTGCGGGTTTAGGTGGATTGTCCGTGCTAAATTGATGCAGAAATTGCAGAAAGCTAGTATGCAGATACAGCAGGTAATAAGGAAGGCAAAGGGAATGTTGGCATTTATAGCTATAGGAATAGAGTATAAAAGTAAGGAAGTGTTGCTGCTCCTGTACAAAGCATTCGTGAGGCTGCACCTGGAGTATCGTGCACAGTTTCGGTTTCCTTATCTGAGGAAGGATGTGGTGGCACTGGAGGCAGTTTAGAGGAGGTTCAACAGACTGATCCCAGAGATGAGGGCTTTGCCGTACAAAGAGAGATTGAACAGATTAGGTCTATACTCTCTGGACTTTAGAAGAATGAGGGGAGATCAAATCGAGATGTACAAGATGCTGAAGGGGATTGGCAGGGTGGATGCAGAGAGAACGATTTCCCTTGTGGGGCAATCTGGAACAAAAGATCATCATTTTAGGATAAGGGCAGATTTAGAACAAAGATGAGGAGAAGCTACTTCTCCCAAAGGGTGGTGAATCTGTGGAATTCGCTCCCCCAGAGTGCGTTGGATGTTGGGACAGTGAGTAAATTTAAGGAGGGGATAGACAGATTTTGAATTAGTAAAGGGTTGAAGGGAAAACGGGCAGGAAAGTGGAGTTGAGACCAAGATGAGGTAGGCTATAGAATCATAGAATCCCTACAGTGCAGAAGGAGGCCATTTGGCCCATTAAATCTGCACTGACCACTATCCCACCCAGGCCCTATCCCCATAACCTGATGCATTTACCCTAGCTAATCCCCCTGACGTCAAGGAGCCAGTTACCATGGCCAATCAATCTAACCCCCACATCTTTGGAATGTGGGAGGAAAGTGGAGCACCCGGGCGAAACCCACGCAGGCACGGGGAGACTGTGCAGAATCCACACAGGCAGTGACCCAAGTTGAGAATCAAACCCGGGTCCCTGGCGCTGTGAGGCAGCAGTGCTAACCACTGTGCCACCCACGATCGTATTAAATGGTGGAGCAGTTTCCAGGGGCTGAATTTGCGACTCCTGCTCCTGGTTCTGATGTCCTTACAATGACCATGAAACCATTGTCGATTGTTGTAAAAACCCATCTGGTTCACTGATGTCCCTTCAGGGAAGGAAATCTGCCGTCCTTACCCGGTCTGGCTGACATTGACACCAGAGCCACAGCAATGTTCAATGACTGTTCAATGCCCTCAGCGATGACAATGAAAGCCAGCCCAGCCAGCGACACCCACATCCCCATGAATAAGGAAAGATGGATGTTGTCAGCTTGATGGAGCAGAATGTGATGTTTCAGCGGAGAACTCGATATCCGGTCTGAGGGAGATGGTGTAGATCACCTCCTCCCTCTGCTAATAAATCCTTGGCAGCTTCAAAGGATTCCTGCGGTGTCCGGAATACCAGGAAACCCAATCAGGAACAGCAGCCACTCTATGGAATTCACTTGGAGTTTCCTCCATCTCATTTGTCCTTCCTCTCATCAGGGTTCAGCAAGAGGTCAGAGGATTTCCCTTCAATAAATATCAAAGTCTTGATCTTTAAAATTCTCATTCTCATTTCAAATCCCTCCCCTTTTGCCCCTTCATTATCTCTGGAATCTCCTCTAACCTTCTGCGAGGTTTGTGCTCCTCCAGTTCTGACATCTTGCACACCCGGGGTTTTAATCAGTGCCCCGTTTGTGGACATTGTCTCAATTACTGAGGGTCTAAACTCTGAAAAGCCCTCCCTACGTCCCTCTGTCTCTCCAGTTCCTTCAGGATGCCCCCTAACAATTTGAATAGAGTTCTTTGAAAAGGCAACAAAACAAGCAGGGTGGATATTGGGGAACCAGTAGATGTGGTGCATTTGGATTTTCAAAAGGCATTTGATAAAGTTCCACATAAAGGATTACTGCACACAGTCAGAGCTAATGGTGTTGGGGATGATATATTAGCATAGATAGAGGATTGGTTAACTAATGAGGAACAGAGAATTGGGATATGTAAATCATTTTCAGAGTGGGGTGCTGCAGAGATCTACGCCGGGGCCTCAGATATTACCAACTGACATTAATGACTTGGGTGAAAAGGCAGACAATATTCATAGAATCATAGAATCATAGAATCCTACAGTGCAGAAAGAAGCCATTCGGCCCATCGAGTCTGCACCGACCGCAATCCCACCCAGGTCCTACTCCCCTTATCCCTACGCATTTACCCGCTAATCCCTCTAATCTATGCATCTCAGGGCACAAAGGGGCAATTTTAGCATGGCCAACCAATCTAACCCCCACATCTTTGGACTGTGGGAGGAAACCGGTGCACCCAAAGGAAACCCACGCAGACACGAGGAGAATGTGCAAACTCCAAATTTGGCTAACGACCCAAAGATAGGTAGGAAAGGAAGTTATGAGGAAGAGGCAAAGGATCTGCAAAGGGGTACAAATAGATTAAATAAATGGGCAAATATTTGGCAGATGGGTAGTGTGGGAAAACGTGAACTTGTCCACTTTGGCAGAAAGAATAAAACACAGAAGATTATTTACATTTAGAGAGATTGCAGAATGCTGAGATTTGATTTGATTTGATTTATTATTGTCACATGTATTGGGATACAGTGAAAATTATTGTTTCTTGCGTACTATACGGACAAAGCATACTGTTCATAGAGAAGGAAATGAGAGAATGCAGAGTTTAGTGTCACAGTCATAGCTAGGGTGTAGAGAAAGATCAACGTAATGTGAGGTAGGTCCATTCAAAAGCCTGATGGCAGTAGGGAAGAAGCTGTTCTTGAGTCGGTTGGTACGTGACCTCAGACTTTTGTATCCTTTTCCCGAAGGAAGAAGTTGGAAGAGAGAATATCCGGGGTGTGTGGGGTCCTTAATTATGCTGGCTGCTTTGCTGAGGCAGCGGGAAGTGTAGACAGAGTCAATGGATGGGAGGCTGGTTTGCGTGATGGATTGGGCTACATTCATGACCTTTTGTAGTTCCTTGTGGTCTTGGGCAGAGCAGGAGCCCAGACCAAGCTGTGATACAACCAGAAAGAATGTTTTCTATGGTGCATCTGTGAAAGCTGGTGAGAGTTGTAGCTGACATGCCAAATTTCCTTAGTTTTCTGAGAAAGACATCCAGAGGGATCTGGATGTCCTTGTACATGAATCACAAAACGTCAGTGTACAGGTACAGCAAGTGATTAGGAACTCAAATGGAATGTTGGACTTAATTATAAAGTGGATGAAGGATAAAAGCAAGGAATTCTTGCTGCTACTGTATGGGACATCAGTGAGAGCGCATTTACAGTACTGTGTACAGCTTTGGTCTCTTGATTCAAGGAGAGACAGATTTGCATTGGACACAGTTCAGAGAAGGTTCACCAGGCTGATTCCTGGGGTGAAGGGGGTTGTCTTGTGAGGAAAGGTTGAGCAGGTTGGGCCCAGACTCTTTGGAGTTTAGAAGAATGAGAGGGGATCTTATTGAAACATCAGACTCTGAGGGGGCTTCACAGGGTGGATATTGACAGGATGCTTCCCCGTCAGGGGGGGAACCTAGAATTAGGGGGCACAGTTTAAAGTTAAGGGGTCTCCAATTTAAGACGGAGATTGGGAGGAATTTCTTCTCTCAGAGGGTGGTTAGTGTTTGGAATTCTCTCCCCCCAGAGAGCAGTGGGGGCTGCGGGTCACTGAAGATATTCAAGGCCGCATTAGACAGAGTTTTGATTGATGGGGAGGGGTGGTCGAGGGTTACGGGGGAGAGACAGGAAAGTGGAGTTGAGACCACCAGCAGAACAGCCAAGATGGTATTGAACGGTGCAGCAGGTTTGAGGGGCCGAATGGCCTCCTCCTGCTCCTATTTCTCATGATCTTATGATTAAAACTGAAGTGCGTAGAAATTTCTTCTTGCAAGAGGGTGGTGAATCTCTGGAATTCTCTGTCCCAGAGGGTGCTGGAGGCTGGGGCGTTAGAAGTACATAAAATGGAGGTAGATAAAATATTTGATAGATTGAAGAATAGCGGGCCATTGGTACAGAAAAGGAGCTCAGTTTTAACATTTATTTATTAGTGTTACAAGTTGGCTTACATTAACACTGCAATGAAGCTACTGTGAAAATCCCCATCCGCCACGCTCCAGTGCCTGAGAGAGAATTTGGCATGGCCAGTGCACCTTGATTTGATTTATTATTATCACACGTGTTAACGCGCAGTGAAAGGTATTGTTTCTTGCGCGCTGTACAGACAAAGCATACCATTCATAGAGAAGGAAAGGAGTGGGTGCAGAATGTAGTGTTCCAGTCATAGCATGTCTTTCGGACTGTGGGAGGAAACCCACACAGACACAGGGGGGGGGGAATGCGCAGACTCCACGCAGACAATGACCTAAGCTGGGAATCGAACCCGGGTCCCTGGCGCTGTGAGGCAGCAGCGCTAACCACTGTGCCACGATCCCAGCAGAGAGCGGCCGTGATCCTACTGAATGGTGGGGCAGGCTGGAAGGGCCCGGTGGTCGACTCCTACTTCTATTCTTCTGTAAAGTTCCTTCGCCAAGATTTGGTCACCTGTACCTCTGTGACTCGGTGTTTGACTTTGTCTGATAACTGCTGCTGCGTAGGTCCCAGTGAAGGGGCTACGGAAATGCAGTTGTTGCCGGACGTGAAATAAGATGGGAAATGTAGAATGAGAATTTGGCTCAAACTCTGCGTCTGCCACAGAGATTTGGACTCGGTGAGCTGAGGATGCTGGGATTCAGCTGGAATTTTCCAACCTGGGATTGCTGGTTTATTCAGGAAGAAACTTGGACTAAAATGGTGCCTTATAAGAAACATAAAAACATAGAAGATAGGATCATGTGGAGGCCATTCAGCCCTTTGATCCTGCTCCACTATTTGTGACTGATTGTCCAACTCAATAGCCTAATCCTGCTTTCTCCCCATAACCATTGATCCCATTCGCCCCAACTGCTATATCCAGCCGCCTCTGGAATACATTCAATGTTTTGGCATCAACTACTTCCTGTGGGAATGAATTCCACAGGCTCACCGCTCTTTGGGTGAAAAATATCTCCTCATCTCCGTCCTAAATGGTCTACCCTGAATCCCCAGACTGTGACCCCTGGTTCTGGACTCCCTCCACCGTGGGGAATGTTCTCCCTGTCTAGTCCTGTTAGAATTTTATAAGTCTCTATGAGATCTCCCCTCATTCGTCTGAACTCCAGCGCAAACAATCCTAACCCAGTCAATCTCTCCTCAGACATCATACGTAAGAACTCAAAACACTTTACAGCCAATGAACAGCTCAAGATGTACTCACTGCTTCGATAGTGGGCAGCCAATGGTGCAATGATATTGTCACGGGACGAATAATCCAGAGACCCTAGGGTAAACTGTGGGGTTCGAATCCCACCATGGCAGATGGTGGAATTTGAATTTAATAAATATCTGGAATTAAGAACCTATTGGTAATTATGAAACCATTATCGAGTGTTGGAAAAACCCACCTGGTTCACTAATATCCTTTAGGGAAGGAAATCTGCCGTCCTTACCCGGTCTGGCTGACCCGCGACTCCAGAACCACAGCAATGTGGGTGACTCTTAAATGCCCCTCTGGAATGTGGGAGCCAGACACTGAGTTCAAGGGCAGTTAGGGATGGGCAATAAATGCTGACCCAGCCAGCGATGCCCATGTCCCATGAACAAATAAAAAAGTGTAGGAATGTAGAACTATGGACCCAGGGCAGGGACGTGGGATTGGGAACATAACTGATAGGAACATAGAATGGGCAGTGGATTGAGTTTGTTGCATTATTCAATTTGTTGGATTAAGGGTTAGTGAGTAAATGAATTTAAGGTACAGATTGTCCATTCAATGATGGAACAGGTCTCAAGGGGCTGAATGGCCTCATCTTGTTTCTATGCTCCAATGATATAGAGCCCCAATCCCCTGGACTGAGCCTTGTTCCCATCGCCTTTCCTTCAATCATCTCTTGAAGTTGTTGTTAAGGGTTGACATGTTATCAGCCTCAGTCAGTAACCCCCCTAATGAACCCCGACAGCTGACAAGAGGATGAAGAAAAGGTTCCTCTTCCTCCCTGCCCAAAACCCCTTACGTTTCTCCTGTTATCTGTGTCTGCACGCTCTCGATTTATCCATGCTTTCATGGGATGTGAGCATTAGCACTGAAACCGGAATTTATTACTCATCTCTAATTGTCCTTGAGAAGGTGGTAGCGAGTCGCTGCTATGATCTGCCTGCCGCAGTGCCTGTACTGTCAGTGTAACTGCTCTGCTTCTGGCTCTCTGTTCTTTATCATTTCAAACACATCTTTCACTCACCTCCAAATCACCTCTTCTCCCCACAGGAGAAGCAGACATTTTCTTAAGTCTTCTTTCATATTTGTGTTTTCTCATAGTCAGAATCTCAGTGAATCTGTAACTGGGGATCTGACAGAGAGACTCCCCCTTTAACAGGGGTCCCTGACAGAGAGACGCCCCCTTTAACAGGGGTCACTGAGGGAGAGACTCCCTCTTTAACAGGGGTCCCTGAGGGAGAGACTCCCTCTTTAACAGGGGTCCCTGACAGAGAGACTCCCCCTTTAACAGGGGTCTCTGATATAGAGACTCCCTCTTTAACAGGGGTCCCTGATGGAGAGACTCCCCCTTTAACAGGGGTCCCTGACGGAGAGAGTCCCCCTTTAACAGGGGTCCCTGATGGAGAGACTCCCCCTTTAACAGGGGTCCCTGACGGAGAGAGTCCCCCTTTAACAGGGGTCCCTGATGGAGAGACTCCCCCTTTAACAGGGGTCCCTGACGGAGAGACTCCCCCTTTAACAGGGGTCCCTGACGGAGAGACTCCCCCTTTAACAGGGGTCCCTGACGGAGAGACTCCCCCTTTAACAGGGGTCCCTGATGGAGAGATTCCCTCTTTGACTGGGGTCCCTACAGAGGGTCTTTCTTTTTGGAAAGCCTTTCCCTGAAGGTGACCCTAGCCTGTATCTGATGCCTTGCCCCACGCTGCTGCTCCGAGAGTTATGCTTGTGTTCCTCAGCACCATTTCTGACATCTTGCTAATTTAGTTGCTGTGTTGTAATTAGTTTTGTTCGATGCTGTGACTGGTCTGAGTCGTGTTCTGTTGGTGATAGTCCCCTGACACAGGGGCCGCATTCTGCACCAATCCACATCTGAGTGAAAATAACACACTGGCATCAATCAATGGAGTGGTTAAGAAAGGTCATTGGATCAGCGTGTGCCGGACACATTCCGGGATTAAAACTTGTCACAGCTACTGAAGGAATCGCTTCTCCTTCTGATTCATCACTGAGGGATACAACCTGCGTTTATATAGCATCTTTATCATCCTGAAACATTTCACAGCAGGAATTACCAGACAGGATTCAGACACTGAAGTGTGAGATGATGCATTTTGTAACAGGAACACGGAGAGACAATGTGAAATAAGGGATAAAATACAAAAAAGAGTGCAGGGGGCAGAGGGAGCTGGGTGTGTGTGTGTGTGCATTAAAGGTGGCAGGACAGGTGGAGAGAGCAGTGAATAACTGGAGTCCCTACAGTATCCTGTCCTATAACCAGATCCTAATCCACTCACTGTGTGAATCTGTCTCCACCGCACTCTCAGACAGTACATTCCAGATCCTAACCACTCGCTGTGTGAATCTGTCTCCACCACACTCTCGGACAGTACATTCCAGATCCCAACCACTCGCTGTGTGAATCTGTCTCCACCACACTCTCAGGATCTGGTTAGGATTTGGAATGTACTGTCTGAGAGCGTGGTGGAGACAGATTCACACAGCGAGTGGTTGGGATCTGGAATGTACTGTCTGAGAGTGTGGGGGAGACAGATTCACACAGCGAGTGGTTAGGATCTGGAATGTACTGTCTGAGAGTGTGGTGGAGACGGATTGAATTGAGGCTTTGAAAAGAGGGTTAGACAGTTTTCTGAAAAGGAAGAATGCGCAGGGTTGCGGAGAGAAGGCAGGCGAATGGCGCTAGGTGAATTGCTCATTTGAAGAGCCTGTGCAGACACAATGGGGCTGAATGACCTCCTGCTCTGTAACAATTCTGTGATGGGGATATATGAAGAGATAATCAAAATCTTGGTGATAAAGGGAGATTTTGATCCCTGTTTTAAAGGAGGGGAGAGAGGTGGAGTGGAGCTGCACCCATCCAGGCAAGTGGGAGTATTCCATCACACTCCTGACTTGCGCCTTGTAGATGGTGGACAGGCTTTGGGGAGTCAGGAGATGAGTTACTCACCACAGTATTCCCAGCCTCTGACCTGCTCTTGTAGCTACTGTGTTAATGTGGTGAGTCCAGTTGAGTTTCTGGTCAATGGTGACCCCAATGATGTTGACAGTGGGGGATTCAGTGATGGTTACACCATTGAATGTTAAGGGGTGATGGTTAGAGGATCTCTTTATTGGTGGTGGTCAGTGCCTGGCATTTGTGTGGCATGAATGTTATTTGTCAGCCCAAGGCTGGATATTGTCCAGATCTTGTTGCATTTGGAGATGGGCTGCTTCAGAGGGGTCGCGAATGGTGCTGAACATTGTTCAATCATCGGTGAACATCCCCACTAACGATGGAAGGAATGTCATTGATGAAGCAGCTGAGGATGGTTGGGACTCGGAGGAACGAGCTGCAGTAAGACTGTGTGCCTGTAATGAAATTGTTATTCCAAGCTTGGATGACTTGTATCCAAGTTAGATTTCCATTTGTCAATGGAATTTAAACACACCGGACACTATTTACAAATTTAGAACCACAGACTATAACAGGAAACACAGTTTTACTAATAAACTGGTTAACTACATGTGGGGCAATTAGTAGAATGAGAAAATTTGAACTCAGGGAGGGACTGGGCACATTCCGGGATTGTGAGTTGGTCGGACTTCAGCTGGGAATTATACTGCGGGATAGAAAAACTAGATGGGCGAAAGGCCTGTTGATTGGTGCTATTCTGGTTATTTGGCTGTTGTTTTGAAAATTCCAAGTATTAAGTATGATTGAAACGGCACAGGAACAGCGCAGGAGGAGGCCATTCAGTCCATCGGGCTTGTCCTGGCCCTTTGACAGTGATATCCAGTTAGTCCCACTCTCCCCACTCTTTCCCCCATAGCCCTGTAACACTTTCATTTTGAGCGGGGTGAAGAATCGCAGGGGAAACCGAAACTAAAGAGACCCCACTTCACAATCAGAGATCTCCTATTCAAAATGGAGATCAGATCAATTTCTTCTTGGGCTTTAGAATTGTCTCCCCTGCCCGCTACCCCCGGAAAGCCCCCCACTGCGCACCATCCCCCGCCTATCCAGAGAGCAGGGGGGCTGCAGGTGGTGGAATATATTTAAGACTGAGTTAGACAGAGTTTTGATCGACAGGGGTGGGGTTCGAGAGTTATGGGGAACAGACAGGAAAGTGGAGAGAGGCCACAATCAGGTCAGTCATGATGTTATGTATAGCAGAGCAGAATTGAAGGGCTGAGCGGCCTTCTACATAGAACACTACAGCACAAACAGGCCCTTCGGCCCACGAGTTGCGCCGATCACATCCATATCTACCAGGCCATAGAACTATCTGTAACTCCCAATCCCATTAAATCCCATGTACTCATCCAGAAGTCTTTTAAAAGACCCCAGCGAGTTCGCCTCTACCACCACCGACGGCAGCCGATTCCACTCACTCACCACCCTCTGAGTGAAAAACTTACCCCTGACATCTCCTCTGTACCTGCTCCCCAGCACCTTAAACCTGTGTCCTCTCGTAGCGACCATTTCAGCCCTGGGAAATAGCCTCCGAGAATCCACCCTATCTATATCTCTCAACATTTTATAAACCTCTATCAGGTCACCTCTCAACCTTCGTCTCTCCAGGGAGAAGAGTCCCAGCTCCCTCAACCTATCCTCATAAGGCATGCCTCCCAGTCCAGGCAACATCCTTGTAAAAGGATCCTGTTCCGATTTATTCTGTTCCTTCAATGTCTTTGCATTTTACTTACTTTATTTATTTCCCTTTGAGAAGTTGCTGTTGAATCCACAGTTCATTCAGAAAGTATATTCCAAACTATAATCGCAGATACAGAAGATTCTCTCCACAGCTCTTGGCTGATACGTTTAGTGGACATTCTGAGCTGATGTGGCGAGTGTTACACACCTCCTGCATTGAGGATCATCCAGTCACATAGCAAGTGTTTGTATCTTTACAATCACTGCAGCTCCAAAAAATACAACCAATAGAAGCTCAGCATTTCCTCTACGGAGCTGACTCAATCCCAAAGACAAAACTCAACTATCCCCTCGCTCTCCAATGTAGACAGAGCTTTACTCTGTATCTAACCCTGTGCTGTACCTGTCCTGGGAGTGTTTGATGGGGACAGTGTAGACAGAGCTTTACTCTGTATCTAACCCCGTGCTGTACCTGTCCTGGGAGTGTTTGATGGGGACAGTGTAGAGGGAGCTTTACTCTGTATCTAACCCCGTGCTGTACCTGTCCTGGGAGTGTTTGATGGGGGACAATGTAGAGGGAGCTTTACTCTGTATCTAACCCCGTGCTGTTCCTGTTCTGGGAGTGTTTGATGGGGGACAGTGTAGAGGGAGCTTTACTCTGTATCTAACCCCGTGCTGTACCTGTCCTGGGAGTGTTTGATGGGGGGGACAGTGTAGAGGGAGCTTTACTCTGTATCTAACCCCGTGCTGTACCTGTCCTGGGAGTGTTTGATGGAGGACAATGTAGAGGGAGCTTTACTCTGTATCTAACCCCGTGCTGTACCTGTTCTGGGAGTGTTTGATGGGGGACAGTATAGAGGGAGCTTTAGTCTGTATCTAACCCCGTGCTGTACCTGTCCTGGGAGTGTTTGATGGGGGGACAGTGTAGAGGGAGCTTTACTCTGTATCTAACCCCGTGCTGTACCTGTCCTGGGAGTGTTTGATGGGGACAGTGTAGAGGGAGCTTTACTCTGTATCTAACCCCGTGCTGTACCTGTCCTGGGAGTGTTTGATGGGGGACAATGTCGAGGGAGCTTTACTCTGTATCTAACCCCGTGCTGTACCTGTCCTGGGAGTGTTTGATGGGGGACAGTGTAGATGGAGCTTTACTCTGTATCTAACCCCGTGCTGTACCTGTCCTGGGAGTGTTTGATGGGGGACAATGTAGAGGGAGCTTTACTCTGTATGTAACCCGGTGCTGTACCTGCCCTGGGAGTGTTTGATGGGGACAGTGTAGAGGGAGCTTTACTCTGTATCTAACACCGTGCTGTACTTGTCCTGGGAGTGTTTGATGTGGACAGTGTAGAGAGAGCTTTACTCTGTCTCTAACCCTGTGCTGTACCTGTCCTGGGAGTGTTTGATGGGGACAGCGTAGAGAGAGCTTTACTCTGTCTCTAACCCTGTGCTGTACCTGTCCTGGGAGTGTTTGATGGGGACAGCGTAGAGAGAGCTTTACTGTGTATCTAACCAGGATTTATATTGGGTGAATTGCACACCCCTTTTCTCTGCTGTGAACTCAATGTGAAATACTAATTGATTTTATTTGGCCTTTACAGAATGCTCTGCTGGATCTTGCTTCTGTTATTGATACACTCTCGCTGCGAGCTGTCATCAGTGATGTTCTAGCCACAATCATTCCCAATGTGGTAGGTACCAGTCTTTGAGAAATCTTACTCATCACTCTCCCTCTGACATATTCACACTGTTTTCCAACTCCAGCTGCGTATCTGTTTACATCCAAAGAATGGAAATGAATCAAATCTCTGACCTCTCCTCTTGCCCTCTGCTGCCAGTTTCCTGCACACTGCCCACCTTCCCCCGCGAGGCTGTGGCCAATGGTATGGTACCGATGGCACAGGGTCACCAGGACATCTGTGCGGGAAAATGTTCAAACCTGCAACCTGGATGTTTTTGGTTTGCCCAGAGCCCAGAAACTGCAAACATTATTCCATCCCTTGGAGGCTGTTTGTGAGTTACATGCAGGGTAAATCTCCCCTTACGCTGCCCTCGAACACTGCCCCAGCTATATAGACCGTAATGCACTGTGTCTAACCCCGTGCTGTCCCTGTCCTGGGAGTGTTTGATGGGGGACAGTGTAGAGGGAGCTTTACTCTGTATCTAACCCTGTGCTGTACCTGTCCTGGGAGTGTTTGATGGGGACAGTGTAGAGGGAGCTTTACTCTGTATCTAACCCCGTGCTGTCCCTGTCCTGGGAGTGTTTGATGGGGACAGTGTAGAGGGAGCTTTACTCTGTATCTAACCCCGTGCTGTACCTGTCCTGGGAGTGTTTGATGGGGACAGTGTAGAGGGAGCTTTACTCTGTATCTAACCCCGTGCTGTACCTGTCCTGGGAGTGTTTGATGGGGACAGTGTAGAGGGAGCTTTACTCTGTATCTAACCCCGTGCTGTCCCTGTCCTGGGAGTCTTTGATGGGGACAGTGTAGTGGGAGCTTTACTCTGTATCTAACCCTGTGCTGTACCTGTCCTGGGAGAGTTTGATGGGGGACAGTGTAGAGGGAGCTTTACTCTGTGTCTAACCCCGTGCTGTAGCTGTCCTGGGAGAGTTTGATGGGGAGAGAGTGTAGAGGGAGCTTTACTCTGTGTCTAACCATGTTACTATAAATCATAGGATGTTGCAGTGCAGAATGAGGCCATTCAGCCCATCAAGTCCGCACAGACCACAATTCCATCCTGGCCCTATCTCCATAAGCCATGCATTTACCCTGCCACCCAGTCCCCCCTGACACTAAGGGGCAATTTAACATGGCCAATCCCTTACCCGTACGTCTTTTGGACTGTGGGACGAAACCAGAGCACCCGGAGGAAACCCACGCAGACATGGGGAGAATATGCAAACTCCACACAGACAGTGACCCGAATCGAGCCCGGGACCCTGGCCCTGTGAGGCAGCCGTGCTAACCACTGTGACGCCCATAAAGTCAGCGAATATGATGACATTTCCCTTCTGGTTGAAGTGTGAAAGGGCGATGGAATTGGAAATCATTTTCAATGGGCAATTGAATAAATGACTGAGATGGAAATGTTTGCAGACTGAAGCGGAAAAAGAGGAAGTGGAACTCATTTCAAAAAGTTGGCCCAGATGGGCTGAATGGCCTCCGTTTCTGCTGTATAATTCCATGATGCAATTGTCCTGATGTTGGTGTAAGTTTGGTGATGCCTTCTCTGCCTCTTCCCATTCTGGCAGGAGAACATCTTCATCTATCTACTGGAAGTCAGCTCCAACAAGATGCTGTGCGACAACCCTCCACACGAGATGTCCAAGGAGGGGAGGCTGAGGTGCGTTGTGGGATCTGCCAGGCGACTTCGGGAATGTGTCATAGGAATGGGGAAAGGGGCAGGAATGTGGGAAATGGAATTCAGTGCGGAGAAGTGTGAGGCATTGCATGGCAAAGGAATGCCCAGTGGTGGGATACTGAGCAATGTGGAGGAGGAGAGGGACCTTAGTGTCCATGCCCACAGACCCATTGCTGAACAGCTAAACAAGGTGGTTAAGAAGCCATATAGGATATTCCAAGATTGGTGGCATAGTAGAAGGGAAGAAGGTTATCTTGGATTGCAGTGGGATCTTGTTCAATTGGGCCAGTGGGCTGACAAGTGGCAGATGGACTTTAATTTAGATAAATGCAAGGTTTGGTAGATTGAACCAGGGCAGGACTTACTCAGTTAATGGTAGGGCATTAGGGAGAGTTACAGAACAAAGAGATCGAGGCGTACATGTTCATAGTTCCTAGAAAGTGGAGTCACAGGTGGACAGAGTGGTGAAGAAGGCATTCAGCATGGTTGGTTTCATTGGTCAGAACATTGAATACAGGAGTTGGGACGTCTTGTTGAAGTTGTACAAGACATTGGTAAGGCCACACTTGGAATACTGTGTGCAATTCTGGCCACCCTATTATAGAAAGGATATTATCAAACTGGAAAGAATGCAGAAGAGATTTAGTAGGATGCCACTGGGACTTGATGGATTGAGTTATAAGGAGAGGCTGGATAGATTGGGACTTTTTTCTCTAGAGCGGAGGAAGCTTAGGAGGTGATCTTATAGAGATCTATAAAATAATGAGGGGCATAGATCAGCTAGATAGTCAATATCTTTTCCCAAAGGTAGGGGAGTCTAAAAGTAGAGGGCATAGGTTTAAGGTGAGAGGGGAGAGATACAAAAGTGTCCAGAGGGGCAATTTTTTCACACAGAGGGTGGTGAGAGTCTGGAACAGGCTGCCAGAGGTAGTAATTGAGGTGGGTACAAATTTGTTTTTTAAAAAGCATTCAGACAGTTACATGGGTAAGATGGGTATAGAGGGATATGGGCCAAATGCAGGCAATTGGGACTAGCTCAGGGGTTTTAAAAAAAGGATAGTATGAACAAGTTGGGACAAAGGGCTTGTTTCCACGCTGAAAACCTCTATGATTCTATGAGGATACTTTCTGATATTGTCCCACACCCAAGGTATCAGCCAGGAACTGCAGGCTAGAACTATCAGACTAGAAGTGTGGAAACACTAGTTAGACTACAGTTAGAGTACTGCGTAGAGTTCTGGTCACCACATTACTGCAATCTCACTAGGGAAGGTACAGATCCCAATAGAACATGTCAAGGGCTGGGATTTCTATGGCCAATACAGCAGGTCAGAGGCTGGTATTCCTGTGGCGAGTAACTCATCTCCTGATTCCCCAAAGCCTGTCTGGCATCTACAAGGCACAGGTCAGGAGTGTGATGGAATACTCCCCACTTGCCTGGATGGGTGCGGCTCCCAACAACACTCAAGAACCTCAACACCATCCAGGACAAAGCAGCCCCACTTGATTGGCACCCCATCCGCAAACATTCAATGTAAGTAGTCTCACAACATCAGGTTAATGTCCAATTTGATAGCACGAGCTTTCGGAGCGCTGCTCCTTCACAAAAGATGGTCATTCAATTTGAATTCCACCAGCGGAAGTGGAACTGATCCACTTCAGATCAGCCATGATCTTATTGAATGGCGCGGCAGGCTCGAAGGGCTAGATGGCCGACTCCTGCTCCTATTTCTTATGTTCTTACGTTATGTTCTTAGCAGAAAAGAGCAGACATTTCGAGTCCAGACAAACTCAACGTCTGCTCTTTTCTCTCCTTAGGGAAGCTGCCAGACCTGCTGAGATTTTCCAGCATTTTCTCTTTTGATGGCCAGATGTGAGCTTGTTGCTTCCAGCCACACTGCAGTAACCAGGACTCTGAGCATAGTTCAGTGCAATGTGGAAAGATTTGATGGGTAGAAGAGATTAAATTCTTACTTTTAATTAAAAGCAACCTGCTCTTTGTGATATATATCTCCCCTGGCTGTCTGAAGGGGAGCTGCGTGTCATAAAATTAATAAAATCTCTTAGGCCTTTGTATCAGAGGTCGGCAAGGTGGAAATATTTTAACCTTGATCTGTGACAGGCTGAATAACACTATCCGAGGCAGCAGTCAGTGTAATCCTGCCGCCAACATCCATCACACCCTGGGGCCACTGCTAACACCCCCACCCCTCTCTCCTGCATCCATCAAACCTTACCCAGCGTCTCGGGAATGTCTGCCTCTCTCTGAACACAATACTTCCCTTTTCTGTGGGAAGGCGCAATTAAATTGTAGCCTCAGGCTTTCGTTCCTTATCACCGACCACAAACCATGTGCTGTTCAGATCTTAAGAGTGCCCTTCTTGTCACCCCGTCTGTGATCTGTGTTATAAATATATACCCTTCCAGTGAAACGTCATTAGGAACACATCGCTGGTCAGATGTTCTGGTTGCTTGTGAGTCAGTGGGCAGCACTCCCGCAGCTCACAGTTGGAAGGTTGTTGCTTAGAAGGTCATAAAATCTCTACAGTGCCACTCGGCCCATCGAGTCTGCGCAGACCACAATCCCACCCAGGCCCTATTCCCGTAACCCCACATATTAACCCTCCTGACACTAGTGGGCAATTTACCATGGCCAACGCACCACCTTCGGACTGTGGGAGGAAACCGGAGCACCCAAGAGGAAACCCGTGCAGACATGGGGAGAATGTGCAAACTCCACACAGGTGGTGACTGGGTCCCTGGCGCTGTGAGGCAGCGGTGCTAATCACTGTGCCACAGTGCTGCCCCAGTCCAGACACTTAAGCCTATGATCCGGCCTGACACTCGATTGTCGTACCGAGGGAGTGCTGCAGTGTCAACGGCGTCCTTTGGGTGAGATTTTTAACCTCCAAACCTGTCTCTGTATCTAACCCCGTGCTGTACCTGTTCTGGGAGTGTTTGATGGGGGGACAGTGTAGAGGGAGCTTTACTCTGTATCTAACCCTGTGCTGTACCTGTCCTGGGAGTGTTTGATGAGGGACAGTGTAGAGGGAGCTTTACTCTGTATCTAACCCCGTGCTGTACCTGTCCTGGGAGTGTTTGATGGGGACAGTGTAGAGGGAGCTTTACTCTGTATCTAACCCCGTGCTGTACCTGTCCTGGGAGTGTGTGATGGGGGACAGTGTAGAGGGAGCTTTACTCTGTATCTAACCCCGTGCTGTACCTGTCCTGGGAGTGTTTGATGAGGGACAGTGTAGAGGGAGCTTTACTCTGTATCTAACCCCGTGCTGTACCTGTCCTGGGAGTGTGTGATGGGGGACAGTGTAGAGGGAGCTTTACTCTGTATCTAACCCCGTGCTGTACCTGTCCTGGGAGTGTTTGATGGGGGACAGTGTAGAGGGAGCTTTACTCTGTATCTAACCCCGTGCTGTACCTGTCCTGGGACTGTTTGATGGGGACAGTGTAGAGGGAGCTTTACTCTGTATCTAACCCCGTGCTGTACCTGTCCTGGGAGTGTGTGATGGGGGACAGTGTAGAGGGAGCTTTACTCTGTATCTAACCCCGTGCTGTACCTGTCCTGGGAGTGTTTGATGAGGGACAGTGTAGAGGGAGCTTTACTCTGTATCTAACCCCGTGCTGTACCTGTCCTGGGAGTGTGTGATGGGGGACAGTGTAGAGGGAGCTTTACTCTGTATCTAACCCCGTGCTGTACCTGTCCTGGGAGTGTTTGATGGGGGACAGTGTAGAGGGAGCTTTACTCTGTATCTAACCCCGTGCTGTACCTGTCCTGGGACTGTTTGATGGGGGGCAGTGTAGAGGGAGCTTTACTCTGTATCTAACCCTGTGCTGTACCTGTCCTGGGAGTGTTTGATGGGGGACAGTGTAGAGTGAGCTTTACTCTGTGTCTAACCACATTACTATAAATCATAGGATGTTGCAGTGCAGAAGGAGGCCATTCAGCCCATTGAGTCTGCACAGACCACAATCCCATCTTGGCCCTATCTCCATAAGCCATGCATTTACCCCACTATCCAGTCCCCCTGACTCTAAGGGGCAATTTAGCATGGCCAGTCCCTTACCTGCATGTCTTTCAGACTGTGGGAGGAAACTGGAGCGCCCGGAGGAAACCCACGCAGACATGGGGAGAATGTGCAAACTCCACACAGACAATGACCCAAATCAAGCCCGGGTCCCTGGCCCTGTGAGGCAGCCGTGCTAACCACTGTGATGCCCATAAAGAGTGTCAAAAGCCCCATCTGATGTTGGAGTGTGAGAATGGTGCATAGGCTGTGCTAAATTCTCCCTCAGTGTACCCAAACAGGTGCCGGAATGTGGCGATTTTCACAGTGACTTCATTGCAGTGTTAATGTAAGCCTTTTTGTGACTAATAATTAAACTTTTAACTTGAATTGCCCCTTGAGAAGGTGGTGGTGAGCTGCCTTCTTGAACCCATTGTCCGTGTGGTGTAGACACACCCACAGTGCTGTTAGGGAGGGAATTGACCCAGCGACAATGAAGTAAGGGTGGTGTGTGACTTGGGGGGGCACTTACACCCACAACCTCACATATTTACTCTGATAATCCCCCTGACGCTAAGGGGCAATTTTAGCATGGCCAATCCACCTAACTGCGCATCTTTGGACTGTGGGAGGAAACTGGAGCTCCTGGAGGAAACCCACGCAGACACGGGGAGAACATGCAGACTCCACACAGACAGTGGCCCGAGCCGGGAATCGAACCCGGGTCCCTGGCGCTGTGTGGGAGGCGGTGATGTTCCCATGGTTTCTGCTGCCTTTGTCCTTCGAGATGGTAGAGGTCATGGGTTTGGAAGGTGCTGCCTAAGGAGGCTTGGTGAGTTGCTGCAGTGGATGGTACACACTGTTTGTTGCTACTGTGAGCTGATAACAATGGTATAAAAGCTAAATTAACTCATAACCTTTGAACTATAAATGGTATGCAAATATTTGCAATTTAATGGATGCTCTTACAGCTATAGACAGATTATTGCACTCAGATACTTTGCTATGCAAATTACGTGCCATTTGCAATATTAATCGGACCCATTCTCTGCTTTATTCTATAACTTTCCCTCTCATGATCTGCGGCAATCTTTTAATTAACCCTTTCTTTACTGTTACTGATGCTGATTTGCAGGGGGATCCCACCCAGCTGCCCCCAAGGACCTTGGCCAGCCACTGGGAGTCATAGAAACAAGGAGGAGGTGTAGGCCATTCGGCCGTTCGAGCCTGCTCCACTGTCCATTTTGACCATCATGAGAAGCCTCACGATACTGGGTTAAAGTCCAACTGATTGGACTGAAGGAGCAGCGCTCCAAAAGCTCGTGATTCCAAATAAACCTGTCGGACTTTAACCTGGTGTTGTGAGACTGCTTACAGTGCCCACCCCAGTCCGACACCAGCATCTCCACATCATTTTGATCATGGCTGATCATCGGATTCAATATCCTGATCCCCCCAGCCTCCCTTCCCCCCCCTCCCCATATCCCTTGATCCCTTTAGCCCCAAGAGCTATATCTAATTCCTTGAAATCAGACAACGTTTTGGCCTCAACTACTTTCTGTGGGAGTGAATTCCACACATTCACCACCCTCTGGGTGAAGAAATTTCTCCTCACCTCAGTTCGAAACAGTTTATCCCTTATCCTCACACAATGGCCCCTAGTTCTGGACTCCTCCCATCATTGGGAGCATTCTTTCTCAATCTACCCTGTTAGAATTTTATAAGTTTCTGTGAGATCTATGGTGGGTAAGTTGTTGGAAGGTATTTTGAGAGACAGGATTTACAGGCATTTAGAGATACCAGGACTGACTAGGGACAGTCAGCATGGTTTTATAAGTGGCAAATCATGTCTCACAAATTTAATTGAGTTTTTTGAAGGAGTAACCAAGAAGGTAGATGAGGGTAGTGCAGTTGATGTTGTCTACATGGACTTAGCAAAGCCTTTGACAAGGTACCACATGGTAAGTTGTTGCATAAGGTTAAATCTCATGGGATCCAGGGTGCGGTATCTAAATGGATACAAAATTGGCTTCTTGACAGAAGCCACAGGGTGCTTGCAGAGAGTTGTTTTTCAAACTGGAGGCCCGTGACCAGCGGTGTGTCTCAGAGACAAGTGCTGGCCCCACTGTTATTAATGATTTGGATGAGAATATAGGAGGCATGGTTAGTAAGTTTGCAGATGACACTAAGGTTGGTGGCATAGTGGACAGTGAAGAAAGTTATCTCCAATTGCAACAGGATCTTGATCAATTGGGCCAGTGGGCTGACGAATGGCAGATGGAGTTTAATTTAGACAAATGCAAGGTGATGCATTTTGATAGATTGAACCAGGGCAGGACTTACTCAGTTAATGGTAGGGCGTTGGGGAGAGTTACAGAACAAGAGATCTAGGGGTACATGTTCATAGCTCCTTGAAAGTGGAATCACAGGTGGACAGAGTGGTGAAGAAGGCATTCGGCAAGCTTGGTTTCATCGATCAGAACATTGAATACAGGAGTTGGGATGTCTCGTTGAAGTTGTACAAGACATTGGGAAGGCCACACTTGGAATACTGTGTACAGTTCTGGTCACCCTATTATAGAAAGGATATTATTAAACTAGAAAGAGTGCAGAAAAGATTTACTAGGATGCTACCGGGACTTGGCGGTTTGAGTTATAAGGAGAAGCTGAATAGACTGGGATATTTTTTCTCTGGAGCGTAGGAGGCTGAGGAGTGACCTTATAGAGGTCTATAAAATAATGAGGGGCACAGATCAGCCAGATAGTCAATATCTTTTCCCAAAGGTAGGGGAGTCTAAAACTAGAGGGCATAGGTTTAAGGTGAGAGGGGACAGATATCAAAGTGTCCAGAGGGGCAATTTTTTCACACAGAGGGTGCTGAGTGTCTGGAACAAGCTGCCAGAGGCAGTAGTAGAGGCGGGTACAATTTTGTCTTTTAAAAAGCATTTAGACAGTTACATGGGTAAGATGGGTATAGAGGGATATGGGCCAAATATGGGCAATTGGGACTAGTTTAGGGGTTTAAAAAAAAAGTGGCATGGACAAATTGGGCCAAAGGGCCTGTTTCCATGCTGTAAACCTCTATGATTCTATCCCCTCTCAGTCTTCTAAACTCCAGTGAATATAATCCTAAATGACTTAGTCTCTCCTCATATGACAGACCTGCCATCCCAGGAATCAGCCTGGTAAACCTTTGCTCTACTCCCTCTATAGCAAGGACATCCTTCTTCAGATAAGGACACCAAAACTACACACGATTCTCCAGGTGTGGCCTCACCAACACCTTATATAATTGCAGCAAAACATCCCTATCCCTGTACTCAAACCCTCTCGCTATGGAGGCCAACATACCACTTGCCTTCTTTACTGCCTGCTGTACCTGCGCGCTAACTTTCAGCGACTGATGCACGAGGACGCCACGGTCTCGACCTGGAGTCACGTGTAGCTCACTGTGATGGGAGGTTTTGTGTTTCCACCTCAGGGGGCTGAAGTCCAGAACGAGGGCTGACTCTCCCAGCGTGACTCTGGTGAAGGTGCCTGGCATTCAGCCCAGACCTTGAACATGAGCGCCACCCCCGCACCCCCCCACCCCGCTCCCCCCACCTCTCTTCCCACTGGTGTTATGTCAATGGAGAGAGGGAGGGAGCACAGTGAAGGTTTACCAGGCTGATTCCTGGGATGGCGGGTCTGTCATATGAGGAGAGACTCAGTTGGTTAGGATGATATTGATTGGAGTTTAGAGGAGTGGGAGGGGATCTCCTCACGACATTTATTCCTGGTTCACTATAGAATCATACAACCCCTACAGTGCAGAAGGAGGCCATTCGGCCCATCGAATCTGCACCAACCACAATCCTACCAGGCCCTACTCCTGTAACCCCCCAGGCATTTATCCCAGTTAGTCCCTCTGACACTAAGGGACAATTTAACATGGCGATTTTTCACAGTACCTTCATTGCAGTGTTAACGTAAGCCTACTTGTGACACTAATAAATAAACTTCAAACTTCAATCCGCCGAACCCTGGACCGTGGGGGGAATCCGGAGGAAACCCACGCAGACACGGGGAGAACGTGCAGGCTCCACACAGGCTGGATTTGGGAATCGATCGCGGGTCCCTGGCGCTGTGAGGCAGCCGTGTGCTCGCCGCCGCGCGCGCCCGCATTGCTTTTTTTTTTGTGTGTGTGGGATCTTGCTGTGCGTGGACAGGCCAGCTGAGCTTTCCTGCACCGCGCCGGCTGCTGCGGTTCCGCGGAGCCTCGTTTAGTCCCGAAGAGCTGTGGGATGTGCCGAGGCCGTGAAAAGCGTTATGTAAACAACCCAAAGATTAGCTCAACTCTTCATCGCACTGACAGAAAACAACAGCTTTGAAAGGTATTCAATTGAAAAAAAAAATTTGAATAATAAATGTGAATTCAGTCGATTGAAGCAAATGTCTTTGATCCTGAAGCCGTGTTCCACCTTTCTGTGAATGGCAGTCGGAGCTCCTCAATGTGCCTCCACCTTTGTGCCAGGTTTCTGCTGCTTAATTAGTCAAATTATTGGGGTCAGTTCACACAATCAACCCTTCCTGTGACTGCAATTAGCGCGGCTCCCCTCTCGCTCCGGTGTGGACACTCTCATTCAAATCAATCTTTTATTTTGAAATGTTAATGTCGGGGATGAGTTGCTGCCCTGGCGATAATTTCCCCCGCACAGGCTGTGAATCAAATCACTTTCCACAAAAGGGGGCTTTGAAACCGCCCAGCTGGGAGTGATTTGTTTTGTTGAGATCCTTCTATGTGGGTCTGTGCGGAGTGTGTGTGAGGGTGTGTTTGCATGTGCACCTGTATGTGTCTGTGCATATCTATGTGTGTGAGTGTGAATATGTGTGGTGTGTGTGTGTGTGTCCATGTCTGTGTGTGTGTGTGTGTGTCCATGTCTGTGTGAGTACGTGTGTGTGTGTGTGTATACCTGTTTGTGTGTATGACAGTATGTGTGTGTCTATGTGAATATGTGTGAGTGTATGTGTATGTCTTGTGTATGTGTGTATTTGTGTTTGTATCTATCTGTGTGTGTATGAGTGTGTCTGAGAGTGTGCATGTGTGTGTATGTGTGTGTGTGTGAGAGAGTGTGTGTGTGTGTATGGGTATCTGTGTGTGTGTGTGAGTTTGTGTGTATGCATATGTGTGTACATCTATTGTGTGTGTGTGTGTGTGTGTGTGTGAGTGACAGTGTGCGAATGTGTGTATGAGTGTGTATCTGTGTATGTGTGTGCATGAGTGTGTGTATCTGTGTGCATGTGTATGTGTGTGTGTGCTTGTCTGAGTGTGTACATGAGTATGTGTGTATGTGTGTGTGTGCGCGCGCGCGTATGTGTGTTTATGAGTGTGTGTGTTCATGTGTGTATGAGTGTGTGTTTGGTGTGACGACACCAAAGTCGGAGGAGTTGTAGACAGTGAGGATGGATGTTACAGTTTGCAGAGGGACATAGATAAGCTGCAGAGCTGGGCCGAGAGGTGGCAAATGGAGTTTAATGCGGAAAAGTGTGAGGTGATTCACTTTGGTAAGAGCAACAGGAGTACAGAATATAGGGCTAATGGAAGGACTCTTACTAGTGTTGACGAGCAGAGAGATCTCGGTGTACATGTGCCTCAATTAACAAAGGCAAGTCTCCCATATGCCTTTTTCACCACTCTTCTGCTTTCAAGGGCGTTCAAATGGTCAGTGGATAGGCATACGGGTAACATTGGAATAGATTAGGTTAGAGGGTCTTTAGATTGGTTCCACCGGTCGGTGCAACATCGAGGGCTGAAGGGCCTGTACTGCGCTGTAATGTTCTAGGTATGTGTATGTGTGTGTGTGTATGTATGTGTGCATGAGTGTGTGTGTGTATGAGTGTGTTTATCTGTATATGTGTGCGTGTGTGTGTGTGTATGAGTGTGTGTTTATCTGTATATATATGTGTGTGTGTTTATGAGTGTGTATGTGTGTATGAGTGAGTGTGTGTGTGTGTATGTGTGTTTATGAGTGTGTGTGTGTATGAGTGAGTGAGTGTGAGTGTGTATGTGTGTTTATGAGTGTGTGTGTTTATGAGTGAGTGAGTGTGTGTGTGTGTTTATGAGTGTGTGTGTGTGTATGAGTGAGTGAGTGTGTATGTGTGTTTATGAGTGTGTGTGTGTGTGTGTGTATGAGTGAGTGAGTGTGTATGTGTGTTTATGAGTGAGTGTGTGTGTGTATGAGTGAGTGAGTGTGTATGTGTGTTTATGAGTGAGTGTGTGTGTGTGTATGAGTGAGTGAGTGTGTGTGTGTGTTTATGAGTGAGTGAGTGTGTGTGTGTATGAGTGAGTGAGTGTGAGTGTGTGTGTATGAGTGAGTGTGTGTGTGTGTTTATGAGTGAGTGAGTGTGTGTGTGTATGAGTGAGTGAGTGTGAGTGTGTGTGTATGAGTGAGTGTGAGTGTGTGTGTATGAGTGAGTGAGTGTGTGTGTGTGTTTATGAGTGAGTGAGTGTGTGTGTGTATGAGTGAGTGAGTGTGAGTGTGTGTGTATGAGTGAGTGTGAGTGTGTGTGTATGAGTGAGTGTGTGTGTGTGTTTATGAGTGTGTGTGTGTATGAGTGAGTGAGTGTGTGTGTGTGTATGAGTGAGTGTGAGTGTGTGTTTATGAGTGTGTGTGTGTGTGTGTGTTTATGAGTGTGTGTGTGTGTTTATGAGTGTGTGTGTGTGTGTGTATGAGTGAGTGAGTGTGTGTGTGATGGATACAGATAAATCTAGTGAGCCTTCACCGTACCGCCTCCAATGCAAGTCCGTCCTTTCCTAAACATGGAGTTAGAAACTGCACACAGTTTTCCAGGTTTCGTGAAATCTTCTTTAAGAATCATTTATTCCTGTACTCCAGTTCCCTTGTAATATTTATCTCAAATACACCATTTATCTTTTCAATGATTTAATAATGGAACATTCACAACCCTCTGGGTACAGAACGGGGCTGAGATTTCCTGTCTCCACAGCAGCTGCCAGACCAGCTGAGTTTATCCAGCATTTTCTGTTGTTTCAGATTCCCAGCATCTGCAGGGTTTTGCTTTTATGATGCTATTGCTGTGGCTGTGTGCTAATTCTCCGTGTTCCTAGCTCAAGTCTCTCTGAACACCAACATTTACAAGTTCCACACTTAAAAAAAAAACTTTCTTTATAATTATTACAACCAAGCTGAATAATTTCGCACTTCCCCACATAATGTTCCATCAGCCATCTTGTAGCCCACTCAGTCAAGATGCCTGCCTCTTTGTAGCTGTTTTGTGTTCTCCTCAGAGCTTCCATTCCCACCTAGCTTTGTATCATGAGAAAACTGTGATACAGTGGCCTGTAACTCCCCCATGTCAAAAACTGGGGGAAGGGTACCTAACGATGCACTGGAGAATCTCCTTTGGACATTCTAAGGCAAGAGATTACATGGCAATTGTCCAAAAGCACTAGCCTTCCCTGAACAATTGCGTTGAGCTGGCAGTCATTCGACAAAGCAACTTAAATCTGAGCGAGTGGGCGAGGACCTGGCAGATGGAGTATAATGTCAGCAAATGTGAGGTTATCCACTTTGGTAGAAATAATAGTCGGAGGGATTATTATTTAAAAGGTGAAAAGCTGCAGCATGCGACGGTGCAGAGGGACCTGGGGGTCCTTGTGCATGAGTCGCAAAATCCCAGTCTGCAGGTGCAGCAGGTGATCAAGAAGGCGAATGGAATGTTGGCCTTTATAGCGAGGGGGATAGAATATAAAAGCAGGGAGGTCTTGCTGCAACTGTACAGGGCACTGGTGAGGCCGCAGCTGGAGTACTGTGTGCAGTTTTGGTCCCCTTATTTGCGAAAAGATATATTGGCCTTGGAGGGAGTACAGAGAAGGTTCACCAGGCTGATACCGGAGATGTGGGGGTTAGCCTATGAGGAGAGATTAAATAGACTGGGTCTGTACTTGTTGGAGTTTAGAAGGCTGAGGGGGGATCTTATAGAGACTTACAAGATAATGAAGAGGCTAGATAGGGTAGAGGTAGAGAGATTCTTCCCGCCTAGAAAGGATAGCAGGACTAGAGGGCACAGCCTCAAAATAAGGGGGGGGAGCAGTTCAGATTAGAGTTGAGGAGGAACTTCTTCACTCAAAGGGTGATGAATCTCTGGAATTCTCTGCCCGTTGAAGTGGTGGAGGCTACCTCGCTGAATATATTTAAGTCACGGGTAGATAGGTTTCTGATAGACACGGGAATTAAGGGTTATGGGGAGAAAGCGGGAAACTGGAACTGATCCACTTCAGATCAGCCATGATCTTATTGAATGGCGGGGCAGGCTCGAAGGGCTAGATGGCCTACTCCTCCTATTTCTTATGTTCTTAAATCACTAACTTTGGGCAGTTGCATCAGTTTCCAACTCCTAGCCATTGTGGGAGATGTAGAAGGGAAAAAAATCACTTCCAACTTCAGTCTGATCATTTAAAACAGCGAATATTTACCCCATGCCTGTAAGGAACACCCCCTCTTACAGGCCTGAGCCCCAAGTAGACACCCCCAACTCCTCCAACCGCCCACCACCTACGTACCCCCACAGTATTCCACACAACACTCCTTGGCACCCGCGTGAGATTACTTCTCCCCACCTCTCAATCTGGCCACCCCCCAACCTAACAGTACCCAATCCCCCCTTGTATCTAACCCCATGCTGTACCTGTCCTGGGAGTGTTTGATGGGGGGACAGTGTTGGGGGAGCTTTACTCTGTATCTAACCCCGTGCTGTACCTGTCCTGGGAGTGTTTGATGGGGAATAGTGTAGGGGGAGCTTTACTCTGTATCTAACCCCGTGCTGTACCTGTCCTGGGAGTGTTTGATGGGGGACAGTGTAGAGGGAGCTTTACTCTGTATCTAACCCCGTGCTGTACCTGTCCTGGGAGTGTTTGATGGGGGACAGTGTAGAGGGAGTTTTACTCTGTATCTAACCCTGTGCTGTCCCTGTCCTGGGGGTGTTTGATGGAGACAGTGTAGAAGGAGCTTTATTCTGTATCTAACCCCATGCTGTACCTGTCCTGGGAGTGTTTGATGGGGGGGACAGTGTAGAGGGAGCTTTACTCTGTATCTAACCCCGTCCTGTACCTGTCCTGGGAGTGTTTGATGGGGACAGTGTAGAGGGAGCTTTACTGTGTATCTAACCCTGTGCTGTCCCTGTCCTGGGAGTGTTTGATGGGGGACAGTGTAGAGGGAGCTTTACTCTGTATCTAACCCCGTGCTGTACCTGTCCTGGGAGTGTTTGATGGGGGGGACAGTGTAGAGGGAGCTTTACTCTGTATCTAACCCTGTGCTGTACCTGTCCTGGGAGTGTTTGATGGGGGGACAGTGTAGAGGGAGCTTTACTCTGTATCTAACCCCGTGCTGTACCTGTCCTGGGAGTGTTTGATGGGGGGGACAGTGTAGAGGGAGCTTTACTCTGTATCTAACCCCGTGCTGTACCTGTCCTGGGAGTGTTTGATGGAAATGCTTTGTGGAATGAATGATAACTAGTTGTGTTTCACAGCTCTAACCTTGATAATGAGAGTACTTATTCCTGTCAATGAAGCAATTGTACAGTGTGAGGATTCTCTGAAAGATTTGCCCTGGCATGCCTGCTCTGAGAGATTAATCTGAATACGCTGACGGAAACAATGGATTCCAATGCCGCTTGCCTCTTTATCCTTTTGTACAGAATCTAAAAACTGTCAGAGATTAACCTGAGGGATCTTTGAAATAATGAAGCTGGTTTATGTAAATGGAACTGTGGGCAGATGAAGACAGGAAGTCTTATTTTTATTTATATAGTCACGTAAATCCTTCTCCTTTCACAGAGCCTGACCTACTGGAACTCCATTTAACACCCTGTAATTACAGACACAAATCCTAATGGCAGATTGATTGCGAGTCACCAGAATGTAACGGTGGCACAGTGGTTAGCACTGCTGCCAGGGATCCAGGTTCAGTTCCCGGCTCGGGTCACTGTCGCTCTGGAGTTTGCACGCTCTCCCCGTGTCTGCGTGGGTTTCCTCCGGGTGCCCCGGTTTCCTCCCACAGTCCAAAGATGTGGGGGGTCAGGTGGATTGGCCAGGCTAAATTGCCTCTTTGTGTCAGGGGCATTAACTAGGGTAAATACGTGAGGTTATGGGGATTGGGCCTGGGTGGGATTGTGATCAGTACAGACTTGATGGGCAGAATGGCCTCCTTCTGCACTGCAGGACTCTGAGTGAGCTTGAAAAGGCCATTCAGCCCCTCAAACCTGACTTGCTATCAAATATGATCACAGCTGATCCTCTACCTCAATTCTGCTTTGGAAAGTCAAACCAGGATAGGACTTATACGGAGAATGGTAAGGCCCTGGGAAGTGCTGAGGGATTTGATTTGATTTGATTTGATCTATTGTCACATGTGTTAGTATACAGTGACAAATATTTCTTGCATGCTATACAGATAAAGCATAGAGAAGGAAAGGAGAGAGTGCAGAATGTAGTTACTGTCGTAGCCAGTGTGTAGAGAAAGATCAACTTAATGCGAGGTAGGTCCATTCAAAAGTCTGACAGCAGCAGGGAAGAAGCTGTTCTTGTGGCGTTTGGTGCGTGACCTCAGACTTTTGTATCTTTATCCCGACAGAAGAAGGTGGAAGAGAGCATGTCCGGGTGCGTGGGGTCCTTGATTATGCTGGCTGCTTTTCCTGAGGCAGCGAAAAGAGTCAATGGGTGGGAGGCTGGTTTGCGTGATGGATTGGGCTACAACTCTTTGTAGTTCCTTGCGGTCTTGGGCAGAGCAGGAGCCCATACCAAGCTGTGATACAACCAGAAAGAATGCTTTCTATGGTGCATCTGTAAAGTTGGTGAGAGTCGTAGCGGACATGCCAAATTTCCTTCCTCTTCTGAGAAAGTAGAGGCATCAGTGTGGGGGAGGGGGACCAGGACAGGTTGTTGGTGACCTGGACACGGGGATAGCTAGGCAGGGGCGTGTCTTCACTATACTTCCTGAAGTCGCTGATTATTTCCTTCACGAGTTGACACTGAGGGAGAGATCATTGCCACCAGATTCTCGATCTCTTTCCTGTACTCTTGTCTTGTCATTGTTTGAGATCCCACCCACTATGGTGGTGTCATCAGCAAACATGAAAATCGAATTGGAGGGGAATTTGGCCGCACAGCCACAGGTGGATAAGGGACATGGTAGAGGGCTGAGAACACAGCCCTGTGGGGCACCGATGTTGAGGGTGATCGTGGAGGAGGTGTTGTTGCCGATCCTGACTGTGAGTTAGGAAGTTCAGGATTCAGTCTCAGAGGGAGGAGCTGATGCCCAGGCCACGGAGTTTGGAGATGAATTTTGTCGGAATAATGGTGTTGAAGGCTGAGCTGTAAATAGGATTCTGACATAGGTGTCCTTGTTATCTAGGTGTTTCAGGGCTGAGTGCAGGGCCAGGGAGATGGATCTGCTGCGGCAGTAGGTGAACTGCCGTGGATCCAGCTAGTCCGGGAGGCAGGAGTTGATTCAAGCCGTGACTAACCTTTCGAAGCACCTCATAATGATGGATGTCAGAGCCACCGGACATGAAGGCGCCCTGCCTGGCTTATTTTGAACGGTTGAGTTTTCCTCTCTTTCAGGGAAGCGGTAATTACCAAGAGGAGGATTGAGTGTAACGGGCTGCACAAGACAGACGTGCAGGTGGCCAGGATGAGCCACATGGTGGCACCTTTGCCAAGCAACAAACGAGGTGCGTTCAGCGCGTCACCCGAGTAAATCACCTGTCTCCCCCACACCCGAGTCCTGCTCTATCCCCCCCTTGCCCCCACTGCCCGATACCCCCTCTGCCTCCCCACCAGCTGCCCAACCCCGACTGATGTCCCTCCACCTCCTCACTGCTACCTGAACCCTCCCACTCTCCTCCATTGCCTTTCCCTCCCCCTGCCACCCCATTGCTAATCCTTCCCAATGTCTCCTCGCCTCCTGCCCCCCCTCCCCATCCTCCTCTCCCTCCCCCCGTGTTACCCATTTGCCCACACTCCTGTCGCGCCAGGGGAAGGAGTCACTCTTTCATTGTACCGTTCTCTCTGACAGTGATAATTATCCCAGTCGTGGATGATGACGGAGGGAGGGTCATCGCGGTGATCCTGGTAAGCGGAATTTTCCCTTTCTTCCCAAGTTTCTGCTCGTGGGTGTGTGAGAATGGCTCGTGATGCAGAGGGAGAGGGAGGGAGAGAGAGAGAGAGGGAGAGAGAGAGAGAGAGAGAGGGAGGGAGAGGGAGACAGGGAAGGACGGAGAGAGAGAGAGAGGGAGGATGAGAGAGTGGAAGGGAGGAGAGAGGAAGAGGGAGGTCAGGGAAAGAAGGGAGAGAGGGAGGTGGAGGGTAGGGAAAGAGAGAGAGAGGGAGCGAGGGAGAGAGAGGGAGGGAGAAAGGGGGAAGGAAAAAAAGGAGGAGGGTGAGAGGGAAGGGGAGAAGGGAGGGGGAGGGAGGGAGACGGAGGATAGGGAGAGGGAGGGAGAGAGGGAGGGAAAAAGGGAGGGAGGGAAAGAGAGGGGAAGGGAGAGAGAGAGGGGTAGGGGGAGAGAGAGAGACAGAAAGGGAAGGGTAGATAGAAGTATAGGGAGGGATGGAGGGAGGGGGAGGGAGAGAAGGAGAGGGAGAGGTAGAGAGAGGGAGAGGGAGGAAAGGGAGGGGTGGAATGGGAAGAAAGAGAGAGAGCAAAAAGGGGATAGAAGAGAGAGAGGGAGGGAGAGGGAAGGAGGGAGAGAGAGGGTGAGATTGATAGGATGGGAGGAGGGAAAGAAAGGAAGAGGAGGAGGGAAAGAGGTAGTGTGAGAGAGGGTGAAAGAGGGAGAGAGAGAAGGAAAGAGTTTAAATTTTTTTATTAGTGTCACAAGTTGGCTTACATTAACATTGCAATGAAGTTACTGTGAAACTCCCCTAGTTGCCACACTCCAGTGCCTGTTCAGGAAATTTAGCACGGCCAATGCACCCTAACCAGCACATCTTTCAGAATGTGGGAGGAAACCGGAGCACCCGGCGGAAACCCACACAGACATGGGGAGAACGTGCAGGCTCCGTACAGACAGTAACCCAAGCCAGGAATTGAACTCGGGTCCCTGGTGCTGTGAGGCAGCGGTGCTAACCACTGTGCCATCGCATTGAGAGCCCTGAGCACGGTGGCACAGTGGTTAGCGCTACAAACTTTTTTTTATTATTCTTTATGGGACATGGGCGTTGCTGGGTCAGCATTTATTGGCCATCCCTAATTGCCCCTTGAACCGAGTGTCTCACTTGGTCATTTCAGAGGGGCAGTTAAGAGTCACCTACATTGCTGTGGCTCTGGAGTCTCATGTAGGGCGGACTGGGTTTGATATCCATATTCCTTTCTCAGTACAAGAAGGATGTGGAAGCTATTGAGAGGGTGCAGAGGAGATTTACAAGGATGTTGCCTGGATTGGGAGGCATGCCTTTTGAGGATAGGTTGAGGGAGCTGGGACTCTTCTCCCTGGAGAGATGAAGGTTGAGAGGCGACCTGATAGAGGTTTATAAAATGTTGAGAGGTATAGATCGGGTGGATTCTCGGAGGCTATTTCCCAGGGCTGAAATGGTCGCTACGAGAGGACACAGGTTTAAGGTGCTGGGGAGCAGGTACAGAGGAGATGTTAGGGGTAAGTTTTTCCCTGAGGGTGGTGAGTGAGTGGAATCGGCTGCTGTCGGTGGTGGTGGAGGCGAACTCGTTGGGGTCTTTTAAAAGAGACCTGGATGAGTACGTGGGATTTAATGGGATTGAGGGTTATAGATAGGCCTGGTGGGTAGGGATATGATGAGCGCAACTTGTGGGCCGAAGGGCCTGTTTGTGCTGTAGTGTTCTATGTTCTTCCCAGCTACTCCCACACACAATGGGCCACCCAGTTTTTATTGTGCTTGGACTGTGCTGTGGCGGTAATGCAGTTACAATTCAGTAATCCAGGAATCCCCAGGCGCTGAGGACACGGGTTCAAAACCCACCACGGCAGCTGGTGGAATTTACAATCAATTGATACAATCTGGAATATAAAGCTAGTCTCAGTTACGGTGACCATGAAAGTATCATAAATTATTGTCTGGCCTATACGTGAGTCCAGGGCCACAGCAATATTGTCGACTTCTATATGGGTGGCACGGTGGCACAGTGGTTAGCGTTGCTGCCTCACAGCGCCAGGGACCTGGGTTCGATTCCCTTCTTGGGTCACTGCCCGTGTGGAGTCTGCACGTTCTCCCCGTGTCTGCGTGGGTTTCCTCCGGGTGCCCCTGTTTCTTCCCACTGTCTGAAAGGTAAGGTTTATCTATTAATCACAAGTAGGCTTACATTAACACTGCAATGAAGTTACTGTGCTGGCTAGGCGCATTGACCGTGCTAAATCACTCTGTGTTCCTGAACAGGTGTCGGAGTGTGGTGGCGACGAGGGGGTTTTCACAGTATTTTCATTGCAGTGTTAACGTAAGCCTTACTCGTGACACTAATAAATAATCTAAGCTCTGAAAGAAAGTTGCCATGGATACTGGAAATCAGAAATAAAAACAGAAAATGCTGGAAAATCTCAGCTAGTCTGACGAGAGAAACAGAATTAACGCCTCGAGTCTGGTATGATTATCTGGTTGAGTTTTAACTGCCCCTCTGAAATGTCCGAGATGGTCACTCAGTCCCAGGGGCAGTTAGGGATGGACAATAAATGCTGGCCTAGCCAGCGACACCCACATCCCATCAACAGTTAAATAAAAAAGTGATGCTTACTTTCCAATTCTCTCTCTACCCCCAGTGGTGTTCTGAGGCAGACTCTCGCCTCTGTCCATCGCTATTAATTCCTGGACCAAGTTGCTAAGTCTGTCACCAGGGGGCGTATAGCTTGAGGGGCGCCACTCCACATCCAGTCTGGCTGAGCAGGACTCCCTCCTGTCCTTACCTGGAAGCACTTGGAAGGATACACAGGGTTGGGCCCTCTCCGTGTTTAGCCGTGTTATGAACACGCTTTCCTTGACCATGGAGTCCTGGGGTGGGACTTGAACCTGGAGCTCCTGGCTCAGAGGCAGGGGCACCAACCCACTGCGCCACGAGAATGATGACCCCTGAGATATCATTTTCCTTGATCTTTGCCTTGCCGTTCATCTTTCTTCCAGGTGTGTTGTGGTCTTCTGGATGTTGCTGATGAGCCGTCTCTCAATCTACTGGAAAAACACGTGAGTATACAACTCAGCGATATTCCCAAATCCTGGCCAGTCACTTCAACCGCCAATCCCAATATCAGCCATGTCACCCTTACCCCCAAACCTCACTCCCCACTTCCAGCGAAGCTCAGTAATTTGATTTGATTTGTTTTATTATTGTCACATGTATTAACATACAGTGAAAAGTATTGTTCCTTATGCACTGTACAGACAAAGCACAGGGCGGCACGGTAGCACAGTGGTTAGCACTGCTGCTTCACAGCTCCAGGGACCTGGGTTCGATTCCCGGCTCGGGTCACTGTCTGTGTGGAGTTTGCACATTCTCCTCGTGTCTGCGTGGGTTTCCGCCGGGTGCTCCGGTTCCCTCCCACAGTCCAAAGATGTGCGGGTTAGGTTGATTGGCCGTGCTAAGAAATTGCCCCTTGGTGTCCAAGGATGCGTAGGTTAGATGGATTAGTGGGTATAATATGTAGGGATATGGGGGTAGGGCCTGGGTGGGATTGTGTTCGGTGCAGACTCGATGGGCCAAAGGGCCTCTTTCTGCACTTAGGGTTCGATGAGCATACCATTCACAGAGAAGGAAAGGAGAGGGTGCAGAATGTAGTGTTACAGTCATAGCTAGGGTGTAGAGAAAGATCAACTTAATGCGAGGTAGGTCCATTCAAAAGTCTCTTGGCAGCAGGGAAGAAGCTGTTCTTGAGTCAGTTGGTACGTGACCTCAGACTTTTGTATCTTTTTCCTGAAGGAAGAAGGTGGAAGAGAGAATTTCCGGGGTGTGTGGGGTCCTTGATAATGCTGGCTGCTTTTAAGAACATAAGAACATAAGAAATAGGAGCAGGAGTCGGCCATCTAGCCCTTCGAGCCTGCCCCGTCATTCAATAAGATCATGGCTGATCTGAAGTGGATCAGTTCCACTTTCCCACTTTCTCCCCATAACCCTTAATTCCCCTGTCTATCAGAAACCTATCTACCCGCGTCTTAAATATATTTAGCGAGGTAGCCTCCACCACTTCAATGGGCAGAGAATTCCAGAGATTCACCACCCTTTGAGTGAAGAAGTTCCTCCTCAACTCCGTTCTAAACTGCAGTCACCTTATCTTGAGGCTGCGCCCTCTCGTTCTGGTTTCCTTTTTAAGAGGGAAGAATCTCTCTACCTCTACCCTATCCATCCCCTTCATTTCCTTATACGTCTCTATAAGATCCCCCCTCATCCTTCTAAACTCCAACGAGTACAGACCCAGTCTATTCAATCTCTCCTCATAACCTAACCCCCTCATCTCCGGTATCAGCCTGGGTGAACCTTCTCTGTACTCCCTCCAAGGCCAAAATATCCTTTCGCAAATAAGGGGACCAAAACTGCACACATGGAGTGTTTCAGTATCTGAGGAGTTGTGAATGGAGCTGAACATTGTGCAATCATCAGTAAACATCACAGAATAGAATTATCGAATAGAATAGAATGGAACGATAGAGTAGAATCCCCGGAGGAGGCCATTTGTCCTCTCTCCCTCAGCCCACAATGGGACAGGGTGTGAGTGTGCTGTAACACCAGATTGCTGCTCTGATTAAAGATGGCAGCAGCTTTGTGCCAATGTTCTGGTGGCTCCCACGACCTGCCGCAGCCTTGCCCTGCACGCGCTCTCTCTCTCTCTCATGCTGTATTTCCTCTCCCGTCTCTGGCAGATTTGTGCAACCTGTAAACGGGTGCAGAACCTCCTGAACCCCCTGAGTTGGAGCCATGTCGGATTACACCACAATTACACTGCTGATGCTGAGCCTCTGAATGCTTTCAATGAATTAGACCACAAGATCCTCAAACTGTGTGGTACGTGTACGAGAGTGTGTGTGTGTGTTAGCGTTACTCTGTATCTGACCCTGTGCTGTACCTGTCCTGGGAGTGTTTGATGGGGTGACAGTGTAGAGGGAGCTTTACTCTGTATCTAACCCCGTGCTGTACCTGTCCTGGGAGTGTTTGATGGGGGCAGTGTAGAGGGAGCTTTACTCTGTATCTAACCCTGTGCTGTACCTGTCCTGGGAGTGTTTGATGGAGACAGTGTAGAGGGAGCTTTACTCTGTATCTAACCCCGTGCTGTACCTGTCCTGGGAGTGTTTGATGGGGACAGTGTAGAGGGAGCTTTACTCTGTATCTAACCCCGTGCTGTACCTGTCCTGGGAGTGTTTGATGGGGACAGTGTAGAGGGAGCTTTACTCTGTATCTAACCCTGTGTTGTACCTGTCCTGGGAGTGTTTGATGGAGACAGTGTAGAGGGAGCTTTACTCTGTATCTAACCCCGTGCTGTACCTGTCCTGGGAGTGTTTGATGGGGACAGTGTAGAGGGAGCTTTACTCTGTATCTAACCCTGTGCTGTACCTGTCCTGGGAGTGTTTGATGGGGACAGTGTAGAGGGAGCTTTACTCTGTATCTAACCCTGTGCTGTACCTGTCCTGGGAGTGTTTGATGGGGGACAGTGTAGAGGGAGCTTTACTCTGTATCTAACCCCATGCTGTACCTGTCCTGGGAATATTTGTTGGGGGCAGTGGGGGGTGTGAAGTGGGTGTGTGGGTTGGGGGCGGTGTGTTGGGTGGCTGGGGGTGTGAGGTGGGTTTAGTTGGGTGTGTGTTGGGTGGGTGGAGGGTGTGAGGTGGGTTTAGGTGGGGGTGTGTATCGGTAGGTGGGAGTGTGAGGTGGGTGTGTGTTGTGTGGTGGGTGTGTGGGTGGGTGGGTGTGTGTTGAGTGGGTTGGGGTGTGAGGTGGGTGGGTGTTGGGTGTGGGGTGTGTGTTAGGGGGGTGGGGGTGTGAGGTGGGTGTGTGTTGGGTGGGGGAGTGTGTGAGGTGGGTGGTTGGGTGGGGGTGTGTGTGGGGGGAGGTGTGAGGTGGGTGTGTGTTGGATGTGGGGTGTGTGTTGGGGGGGTGGGGCTGTGAGGTGGGTGTGTGTGGGTGGGGGTGTGTGAGGTGGGTGTGTGTTGGGTGGGGGAGTGTGTGAGGTGGGTGTGTGTGGGTGGGGGTGTGTGAGGTGGGTGTGTGTGGGTGGGGGTGTGTGAGGTGGGTGTGTGTGTGGGTGGGGGAGTGTGTGAGGTGGGTGTGTGTGGGTGGGGGTGTGTGAGGTGGGTGTGTGTTGGGTGGGGGAGTGTGTGAGGTGGGTGTGTGTGGGTGGGGGTGTGTGAGGTGGGTGTGTGTTGGGTGGGGGAGTGTGTGAGGTGGGTGTGTGTTGGGTGGGGGAGTGTGTGAGGTGGGTGTGTGTTGGGTGGGGGAGTGTGTGAGGTGGGTGTGTGTGGGTGGGGGTGTGTGAGGTGGGTGTGTGTTGGGTGGGGGAGTGTGTGAGGTGGGCGTGTGTTGGGTGGGGGAGTGTGTGTGTTGGGTGTGTGTTGGGTGGGGGACTGTGCGGGTGGGGGGGGCAGTGTGAGGTGGGTGGGAGTTGTGTTGAGTCAGAAAGCTTGTCCATCACCAAGGATTGGTCAGTGTTGATGATAACCTTTGGTTGCCCTCTAGGTGAACTCTATGATCTGGACGCTTCCTCACTTCAGCTGAAGATTATTCACTATGTAAGTCTTCAAACAATTTATTTTCATCAACATTGTCTCAGGGCTTTCCTGTAACCTGTTAAACTTTACCGTCCTTTGCCTCTGGCTGCCCAGATTTCTGGGTTCACTCTGAACTCAAACTGCTGGCCGTTGGTTCAAATCCCTCTCTTGTCCCGTTCTCTCCAGTGGTTGGCCAGATGTTTGGAAGGATTTAGAAGCTGGGAAAGGATGACCAAAATAATCATTCCCCACAGGAGTTTAGGGTCCTGTGTGTTCAGGAGAGTTCCTATTGGCCCTTCCTGTGTTCTGCCAAAACCTCACCAGGATGTGATGGGCGGGGAACGGCACCGAGAAACTTTCCTGCTTCATCCCTGCACAGGGATTGGAAACAAGATATGATCAGATGGCCATGACAGGATTGGATAGGCTCAATAAAGATAAACTGATTGGCCGATGGTGCAGGGACTCTTGGATTTTCTGTGCCAGCTGGCTGTCCTTGGGCGTGATGGTGACCCGCTTGGTGTGCGTGGCACCCAGGTTGGTGTCTGCGAACAGCCCCAGCGGCTAACCCTCACTGGCTTCCTGCAGGCTCCCAACAGCCGAGCTCTGGAAGTTCAGGATGGTCTTGTCCTGAACAATGTCCCATGCCAGAGCTGGAAGGGCAGTGTGCGGACCCATGGTTCGGTGGACCTCTGATAGCGGCAGATCTCCCACAGGGTTGGGCCAATCGCGATGCAGCTTCTTGAACCGACTGGTGGCTGGGGCGCTTGTGCAGAGAGCATTGCCCCCGGTGGATTTGCAGACCATTTGGTTTGAGCCATTTCTCTCACACTGTCCCTCTTCCTCACTTTGATTGTCCTCACATTGTAGACAATTTGTCATAGCTTTTATTGGTGAACAGTTTCCAGTACCAATGAAACTGCTGCTCCGGTGTCTATCTCCATTTCCACTGATTGTCTGTCTGGTAAAGCAGTGACCTAGAATTGATTAGTTGCAGCAGCAATAGCTGGTACATTCTACAACAGTTCATCTTCTGACTGTGAATCTGGTCTTTTTTGTGCCCTTTCTATATCATGTGGATTCCTCTCCGTCTATTTTGTTTTCACATTTGATGTTTTCGGTTCTTGCTTTTTATAGTTCTTGCTTGGAACTTGTTTCTTTCTCCAAAAAGCACATTCAATGTCTCCCTTTCTGCCACAGTTTCCCCACTTTATGTCTTTGTTCCAGCAATCTGCTGTTGTTGCCCAGTTTTTACAGAGTCAATGGATGGGAGGGGTTTGCGTGATGGGATTGGGCTCCATTCCCACGACCTTTTGTAGTTTCTTGCAATCTTGGGCAGAGCAGGAGCCCATACCAAGCTGTGATACAACCAGAAAGAATGCTTTCTATGGGGCATCTGTAAAAGTTGGTGAGAATCGTAGCTGACATGCCAAATTTCCTTCGTCTTCTGAGGAAGTGGAGGCGTTGGTGGGGTTTCTTAACTATGGTATCGGCATGGGGGGACCAGGACAGGTTGTTGGTGATCTGGACACCTAAAAACCCGAAGCTGTTGACCGTTTCTACTTCATCCCTGTGGATGTGGACATAATAATGGAGAGAGCAAGCTACCTACATGGGAGCAGTAACCCAGGATCTGTTGACAGTTAATACACAAATTCCTTACACTCCCCACAATAGGATTGGTTCTCAGGTAACCAAAGCATCAAAATTTAAATCTAATAGGCTACTATTATCCAAGGGCCTAATTGAAATCGATTGGCTCAAATTCAAAAACAGCCTGGTGTCTTGGCAACACTACTGTTTGGCTTTTGATGCAATATTTCAGTCTGTGTACTGCATACGCACGCACATCTCTTTCTACAGAAAAAAAAACACTATCTTTATGTAGGCAATTTTACAGACAACAATTTTGCAACAAGTTTTTGTGCTGACTGTTACTCCCAGCAGTGTCCTGGAACCGAGGCAATCGTGGGGGGGTTGAGAGTCATTTGGCTCTAAGATGGGACCTGCGGAAGGTACAAAACAGGTCAGGCCATGTTCTCCCAGTAAATGTTCCCCCCACTGCCTCCCCCACCCCCCACCCCTCCTCGGTCGCTGCCTCTGAATTAGGGGGCAGGCCCGTGATGAATCCCCTCTCTATCTTTGGGTCCAGAAGAGCGCAAGAAATAGGAGCAGGAGAAGGCCATTCGGTCCCTCAGGCCTGCTCTGCCCACCAGTCAAGGAGACCATGGCTGACCTGATTGTGGCCTTCTCTCCGCCTTGCTGTCCTCACACCCCCTCCCCATAACCTTTGGCCACCTTGTCAATCTGCCCACCTCAGTCTTGAATGAGCCAACCGCTACAGCTCGCTGGGAAGAAGAATTCCAGTCACCCCCTGAAGCAACTCCCAATTGCACCCCCTTGTCCTAGAATCCCCCCCGCGGGGAGGAAACTTCCTCTCAGCATCCACCCCCGTGAAGCCCTCTCAGAATCTTCTGTTTCAATAACTCTTCAATTAGTCCCAGCCCGCTCAACTTTTCCTTGTAGGACGACCCCCTTCATCCCAGGAATCAGCCCGGTGAACCTTCCACTGAACAATCCCAGTGCGAGTCTAACCCCTGCTTGTATAAGGGAGGGTGTGTGGTCTTTGTTGAGTTCCGACAGGGCAATGCGAAACGAGGCCTCCTGCTGCTAAAATTCCGATACTTTCTCTGCCGTGTGTGGAAGTGTAAACTTGAATCGGGCGCTGACTTTGGACACCGTTCAGTGCCTCCCACAGAGAGCCAGAGACATGTCCACAATCTGGAAAAGGACATTTGCGCTGGCGTGATTCTATTCTCTATCCCTTGTGTTTCTCCCCAGCGTTGCTGCTGGAAGACGTTTGCACCCCCCAACCCCCCCACACCCCACCCCCAACCCCCCACCACCCCCCACCCACCCCCACACCCCCACACCCCACCCCCCTACCCCACCACCCCCCATCCCCCCATCCCCCACCACCCCCCACCCCATCCCCCACCCCTCCACCCCAATCCCCTACCCCCGCCCTCGGCCCCTCCCCGCACCCCCCCCCCCCCCCAACTCTCTGTCAGTGACTGCTCAGGGATATTGCGTGTTCGGCAGTGTAATGCAG
Organism: Carcharhinus amblyrhynchos; assembly: GCF_965287045.1. NCBI lineage: Eukaryota > Metazoa > Chordata > Chondrichthyes > Carcharhiniformes > Carcharhinidae > Carcharhinus > Carcharhinus amblyrhynchos. The sequence continues at coordinate 49,807 of NW_027650089.1, read as the reverse complement.
TTCCATCGTGTAAACACAGCTGGGAGTTTTCTCTCCAAGGCTTCTGGCAAATATTTATGCGAGCGGACCCTGCTCTGTGTCCCTCACCCCCCTCCGCCTGCGCGCTCCCATGTTGGGTGTTCACCAGTGATGACAGGCTGCTGTTGAAATCAGCACACCCCCTCCCTAACCTCCACACCCCCACCCCCACCTCCACACCCCCACCCCCCACCCCTCCCGACGCACTGCACTCTTTACAGCAGCTTCTGAGGAAGATGCAGAATCCCTTTCAGATGGAGTTGTTGCTATGTCGCTGGATGATGGGCCTTGTACCTAAGGAAGGACGTGCCGGCCTTGGAAAGGGTCCAGAGGAGCTTCACAGCAATGATCCCTGGAATGAAGAGCTTGTTGTGTGAGGAACGGGTTGAAGACTCTGGGTCTGTACTTGTTGGAGTTTAGAAGGATGAGGGGGGATCTTATTGAGACTTACAGGATACTGCGAGGCCCTGGATAGAGTGGATCTAGCAGGAAAAACTAGAACCAGAGGGTTCAACCTCAGGCTAAAGGGACGATCCTTTAAAACAGAGATGAGGAGGAATTTCTTCAGCCAGAGAGTGGGGAATCTGGTGAACTCTTTGCCGCAGAAGGCTGTGGGGGCCGGGTCATTGAGTGTCTTTCAGACAGAGATAGATAGGTTCCTGATCAATAAGGGGATCAGGGGTTGTGGGGAAAAGGGCAGGAGAATGGGGGTGAGAAAAATATCAGCCATGATTGAATGGCAGAGCAGACTCGATGGGCTGAGTGGCCTAATTCTGCTCCTATGTCTTATGGTCTCATAGATCGATCCAGCAGCCTGGAATGAAGATTATGGGATCACACAATCCCTACAATGCAGGAGGAGGCCATTCAGCCCTTCGAGTCCACACCGACGCTCTGACGAGGGTAATTAGGCAACTAAAGCTGACCCTTGTGCACAGTGTTTGAGTGAAGAAGATAACTATTTTAACGATTTTGATTTGATTATTGTCACGTGGGGATTATCACATCTGGGGTGGCACGGTAGCACAATGATCAGCACTGATGCCTCACTGCGCCAGGGACCTGGGTTCAATTCCTGGCTTGGGTCACTGTCTGTGTGGAGTTTGCATGTTCTCTCCCATGTGTGGGTTTCCTCCGGGTGCTCCAGTTTCCTCCTACAATCCAAAGATTGTGAGTTAGGTAGATTGGCCATGATAAATTGACCCTTAGTGTCAGGGGGATTAGCAGGGTAAATATGTGGGTCCATGTGGATAGGGTTGGATTGCTGTCAGTTCAGGCTCGATGTGCCAAATTGCCTCATTCTTTGCTCTACAGATTCTATGATTCTATATTAGTATACAGTGAAAAGTATAGTTTCTTGCAGCTTACGCAGACAAAGCATACCGGACATAGAGAAGGAAGGAAAGAGTGCAGAATGTAATGTTACAGTCATAGCTAGGGTGTAGAGAAAGATCAACTTAATGCAAGGTAGGTTCATTCAAAAGTTGTTCTTGAGTCGGTCGGTACGTGACCTCAGACTTTTGTATCTTTTTCCCGATGGAAGAAGTTGGAAGAGAGAATGTCCGGGAGTGAGTGAGGTCCTTAATTATGCTGGCTGCTTTTCTGAGGCAGTGGGAAGTGTAGACAGAGTCAATGGATGGGAGGCTGGTTTGAGTGATGGATTGGGCTTCATTCACGATCTTTTGTAGTTCATTACGGTCTTGGGCAGAGCAGGAGCCCAGACCAAGCTGTGATACAACCAGAAAGAATGCTTTCTATGGGGCATCGTAAAAGTTAGTGAGAGTTGTAGTTGACGTGCCAAATTTCCTTAATCTTCTGAGAAAGTAGAGGTGTTGGTGGGACTTTCTTAACTATAACGTTGGCATGGTGGGCCCTTCTCTGATCAGAACCTTCCACACAGCTGACGAAGGAACACCGTTTCCGAAAGCTTGTGAGATTACTACCAAATAAACTGGTTGGACTCTAATCTGGTGTTGTGAGACTTCTCACTGGGGGGACAAGGACAGTTCGTTCATGATCTGGACAGGAGGACGCCTAGACAGGGGCATGTTCTCCACCACTATGCTTCCTGCAGTCGATGACAATTTCCTTTGCTTTGTTGACATTAAGGGAGAGATTATCGTTGCCGCACCAGCTCACCAGATTCTCTATCTCTTTCCTGTGCTCCGTCTCGTCATTTTTGAGCTTCGACCCACTATGGTGTTGAAAACCAGGTTGGAGGGGAATTTGGCCACAGTTGCATAAGGAGGATAGAAAGGGATTAAGGACACACCGTTACCGAGTTCATCATCACTGATCCCTGTTAAAGAGGGAGATCCACACTTTCCTTCCACAGGTCGGGAATAGCTGAACTGGGGGACTTTCTGACTTAGTGAATCTGACCTTCAAGAATGCCTGCCTGCAGCTAAAATTCTCAGCTGGAGTTTAGGGAAAGGCTGAAATGGGGTTCAGTGCGGCCTGCCTCTGTGCCCTGGCACCCTGTTTGAATAAATGAAGCTTAACAACAAAGTATGCGCCAGTCTTAATGCCAGCTCCAAAGTTGTACCCGTTGGACCTGGCACTCAGCAGGAACAGCCTTGCTTGAAAGTGAGCTAAAGAAATGTTAGCTGGACCTGTGTAAGAATGATGGGCCACTGTGTGGTTTACGCGACAGGGGTCCTTCACACGGATCACGGTGTCTATGTACATATGGGCTGTCCAAGACACACAAAGGTGATGTCCCCTTACACCTTTATCTTGTCCTTGACCAGTTCTACACAGTGTGAACATAAGAACATAAGAACATAAGAAATAGGAGCAGGAGTAGGCCATCTAGCCCTTCGAGCCTGCCCCGCCATTCAATAAGATCATGGCTGATCTGTTGTGGCTCAGTTCCACTTTCCCGCCCTCTCCCCATAACCCTTAATCCCCTCTCTTATCAAGAACCCATCAACCCGCTTCTTAAAAATATTTAGCGAGGCAGCCTCCACCACTTCAACGGGCAGAGAATTCCAGAGATTCACCACCCTTTGAGTGAAGAAGTTCCTCCTCAACTCCGTTCTAAACCGCCTCCCCTTTATCTTGAGGCTGTGCCCCCTAGTCCTACTGTCTTTTTTGAGCGGGAAGAGTCTCTCCACCTCTATCCTATCCATCCCATTCATCATCTTATACGTCTCAATGAGATCTCCCCTCATTCTTCTAAACTCTAACGAGTACAAGCCTAGTTTATTCAGCCTCTCCTCATAGCTCAATCCCCTCAACTCCGGTATCAGCCTAGTAAACCTCCTCTGCACTCCCTCCAGGGCCAAAATATCCTTGCACAGGTGCGGCGCCCAAAACTGCACACAGTACTCCAGCTGCGGCCTCACCAATGCCCTATACAGCTGCAGCAAGACCTCCCTACTTTTATATTCAATCCCCCTCGCTATGAAGGCCAGCATCCCATTCGCCTTCCTGACCACCTGCTGCACCTGCAAGCTGGGTTTTTGCGACTCATGCACAAGGACCCCGAGGTCCCTCTGCACCGTCGCCTGCTGCAGTTTTTCGCCACGTAATGGTTGGACGAGATGCTATAACCAGATCCGAGCAAATTGGCTACCTGCGCAGTGAAGGATTTGCGAAGACCACACAGGGCTTCCATATCAATGGCAATGCCAAGTCCGTGTGCCCATTCAACATGGGTATGTTTGCATTGCTTGGCAGTTGACTGTCAGTTCCCATCAACTGGTGCATTCTCCATGGGAATGCCTCCACCAATCAGAGCCCACTTGCCAACCAATCAGCACTCTTTCCTCATGCAGTATAAATGTTTCAGGCGGGAATTTACGGCCTTGCTCACCCTGAAACCATAACATCCCTCCCAAGGTCAAGGGACCTTTCCATTGTCCACCCGTCGCCCCCTCCGTTTTCCGTGGCAGGCGGGGTAGTAAAATTCCGGCCATTGCTTCCCTTGGAATTGTACTCTTATGAAATATTCTGATGAGTACGAGGTGAAAGTTTCAACAAAAGTGGGGAGGCGAAGGGTGGGTGATCACTTTTGTAAAGAGACTTGTCAGTGGATTGAATGGAGATGATCCTGGGGATATTAATTACAAAGGATAATGTGGCTTTTTTTCATTGGAGTAAAGATGAACACTTGGCCAACATGGGAGTGGGGGGGGCGGGCGGTGGGAGGGTGAGGGGGGTGGTGGGGAGGGTGGGATTGATTGTAACTGCAGTGCCTCTGTGACCCTGTTTCAATGCTATGAATGCCCAGGAGGAAATGACTAACTCAAGCCTGTTCTGCTCTCCCTCCAGTTGCAACAGGAGACTCAGTCGATGTGTTGCTGCATGCTGGTGCTCTCAGAAGACAACAGCCAACTCTTCTGCCGGGTCAGTGCTGGGCTTGGGCTGGTCAGAGTGTCTTTGTAATTGGGACAAAGAACAAAGAACAGCACAGTGCAGGGACAGGCCCACCAAGACTGCACCAATCATGTTATCCTATCTAGGCCAACCACCTGCATCCCTCTGCTCCCTGTCTGTCCCTGTGTCTATCCAGATAAGAAACTCCAGATAGGGGAACAATCTCACACTGTCAGCTGTGAGATGGCCAGTTACCTCATACCTGTTGTGACTCACTGAGCTGCCAGGCTCTCACTCCCCAATTAGAGTGGAAACACACTGGTGAAGGTGAACACTACACTCAGCTCCCAGACCGGGGGACTGACTGTGTTCTGTGCTATTAGGGGGGATTTTGAGAAGACATTAAACCAAGGTCCCATTACAGCAATAAGCTGAGGCACAGAATGTGGTTAGCACTGCTGCCTCACAGCGCCATGGACCCGGCTTCGATTCCCGGCTTGGGTCACTGTCTGTGTGGAGTTTGCGCGTTCTCCCTGTGTCTGCATGGGTTTCCTCCCACAGTCCAAGGATTGATGGATTGGCTATGCTAAATTGACTCTCCCCTAAGTTAATTTGAGTTCGTTTACTTGTTTGGAATGCAAAAGAGCTGCTAAATTGACCCTTAGTGTCAGGGAGGTTAACCCCACATGTGACCCGGTACCAGTTGAAGGAGAACATAAGAACATAAGAAATAGGAGCAGGAGTCGGCCATCTAGCCCTTCGAGCCTGCCCTGCCATTCAATAAGATCATGGCTGATCTGAAGTGGCTCAGTTCCACTTTCCCGCTTTCTCCCCATAACCCTTAATTCCCTTGCCTACCAAAAACCTATCTACCCGTGTCTTAAATGTATTTAGAGAGGTAGCCTCCACCACTTCAACGGGCAGAGAATTCCAGAGATTCGCCACCCTTTGAGTGAAGAAGTTCCTCCTCAACTCCGTTCTAAACTGCTCCCCCCCCCGACTTATCTTGAGGCTGTGCCCTCTAGTCCTGCTATCCTTTCTGAGCGGGAAGAATCTCTCTACCGCTACCCTATCCATCCCCTTCATTATCTTAAAACAACCATCTGTGTGCAGTTAGCCAATCCTTGTCAAGATGTGCAGTCACGTGCCAACCTTTGCATATTGGAGTTTGCACATTCTCCCCATGCCTGCGTGGGCTTCCTTCGGGTGCTCCAGTTTCCTTCCACAATCTAAAGATACGTGGGTTAGGCAGTTTGGCCATGCTAAATTGCTCTCTAGTGTCCAATGATGTGTAGGTTTGGTGTAACGGTCATGGTAAGTGTGTAGGGTTATGGATTAGGGAGGGGATGAGTAAGATAATGTTTCAGAAAGTCATGCAGACTTGATGGGCCAAATGGCCGCCTTCTGCACTGTTGGGATTCTATGATTCTGTGTTGGAAAACGCCAGTTCGAGCGCAGCTGCAGTTCTGACCATCACATTTGGAAAGTGAGGGTCACTTTGAAGAGGGTACAGAGGGGCTGCTGGAACAGGAAGATTTCAGTCAGGAGGGAAGATCAGACCTGCTGGGTTGTTTGATCTGGGGCAGAGGAGACTGAGGGGAAATGCACGAGATGATCGGGGAGAAAGGTGGAGTGGACGAGAAGGGTTACTTCCAATCATTTGAGGAGTCTCTAACTGATGGGCGTGGGGATGGAGAAAGAGGGAGGAGGTTTAAAGGAGATTCAAATCTTTTGAACCAGAGGATGATGGGTGATCGGCAACTCTCTGGTTGACAGATGGATAGAGGCAGAGAGTGCCAGAATATTCTCAGAATTGGCACTGAGTTGAGGAGGAAGTTCTTCACCCAAAGGGGTTGTGAATCTGTGGAATTCCCTGCCCAGTGAAGCAGTTGAGGCTCCCTCATTGAATGTTTTTAAGGAAAGGATAGATACATTTTGAACAGTAAAGGAATTAAGGGTTATGGTGAGCGGGTGGGTAAGTGGAGCTGAGTCCACAAAAAGATCAGCCATGATCTTATTGAATGGCGGAGCAGGCTCGAGGGGCCAGATGGCCGACTCCTGCTCCTAGTCCTTATGTTCTTAGTTCAAAAATACTTGGAAATGCTCTTTGTCACCAACAGAGCTATGGACAAGGAGCTGGAAAGAATGGGATGGGGTTGGAGGGCTACTTGTGGGTCAGTATGAAAACGGTGGGCTGAATGGACTGCCACCACGTTTGAAATTTCAATCATTCTCAGATTTTCCTGTTCTGAGATGTTCGAAGATGGCAGGAGGTGATTTCAGTGGGTGAGAAGGGGTGGGTCAGGAGGGAGGGTGCACCTGGAGACTCTGCTGCCAATCTCTATTCTCAATCAAATCAAGTACATCATGTGGCCACTTTAACAATGCTGATTGCGGGATCTTCCTGTGCAGAAATTAGCTGTTATGTTCCCTACAGCACAATAGTGACTGCCTGCAAGAACATCCTTCCTTGGATCTGGAATGGGCTGATGTTCAAAGTCCAGGTAGAAATGTTACTCTTTCCATCTCACTGTTGATGCACTTATCAAAATCATTTCAGGGGTGTCACTTGGTAGAACCCATTCTGTACGTGTCCTGGGAATGTTTGATAGGGGACAGTGTAGAGGGAGCTTTACTCTGTATCTAACCCCGTGCTGTACCTATCCTGGGAGTGTTTGATGGGGGGACAGTGTAGAGGGAGCTTTAGAACATAGAACATAGAACACTACAGCACAAACAGGCCCTTCAGTCCACGAGTTGCGCCGATCACATCAACACCTACCAATCCATAGACCTATTTATAACCCCCAATCCCATTAAATCCCATATACTCATCCAGAAGTCTTTTAAAAGACCCCAGCGAGTTCGCCTCCACCACCACTGACGGCAGCCGATTCCACTCACTCACCACCCTCTGAGTGAAAAACTTACCCCTAACATCACTTCTGTACTTGCCTCCCCGCACCTTCAATCTGTGTCCTCTCGTAGCGACCATTTCAACCCAGGGAAATAGCCTCTGAGAATCCACCCTATGGGGGACAGTGTAGAGGGAGCTTTACTCTGTATCTAACCCCGTGCTGTCCCTGTCCTGGGAGTGTTTGATGGGGGACAGTGTAGAGGGAGCTTTACTCTGTATCTAACCCCATGCTGTACCTGTCCTGGGAGTGTTTGACTCACTCTGGATGCCTGAGCAGTGTCCTAAAGCAGCAAGATCTTTCTTTGAAAGCTGTTGCTATGACAATTCTATTCACGTTGCAAGGTTAATTTATAATGAGTCCTCAGTGTCTATCTGAAGGAGCTGTGAAGTTGAATAGGAAAAGCCTACATCAGTTTTGAATGTGTTACTTTATTTGTTCTTTTAGAAGAAGGCTCACTCCAATCGCAGTTGAACTCTTGCAATGAATACAGTCATTAACATTCTTCAGATAAAGTGCTTCTTCATTCAGCACGCTTCAGAATGATACTCAAGGCCAATCTCTCAGCAGAACCATGCTGCGCACTGACACACACATCTTCCAGTCTCCTTCCTGCTTCATAATGGTCTGGGCAGCTGTGTGCCTGTCTGCTGCTGATTCGTGTTCCCAGGATTAACCAATGCACTGCCTGGACAGACTCAGTAACAGCGCTGAACAGACAATGGAAAGAATTCTTAACACAGAAGACAGAGAGTGATGGTCTTTATCTGACTGGAGAGCTGTGACTATTGTCATAGAGTCATCGACAAATAGAGGTTTACAGCTTGGGAACGGACCCTTCGGCGCAATTTATTCATGCCACCCTTTTTTTTAAATCACTAAACGATTCCCAATTGCCCACATTTGGCCCATATCTCTCTATACCAATCATACCCATGTAACTGTCAAAATGCTTTCTAAAAGACAAAATTGTACCCATGTCTACTACTGCCTCATCAACCTCTGTGAGAAAAAATTGCCCCTCTGGACACTTTCGTATCTCTCCCCCTCACCTTAAACCTATGCCCTCTAGTTTTAGACTCCCCTACCTTTGGGAAAAGATATTGACTATCTAGCTGATCTGTGCCCCTCATTATTTTATAGACCTCCATAAGGTCACCCCTCAGCCTCCCACGCTCCAGAGAAAAAAGTCCCAGTCTATCTGTCCTCTCCTTATAACTTAAATCATCAAGCCCTGGGAGCATCCTAATAAATCTTTTCTAAACTCTTTCTAGTTTAATAATATCCTTTCTATAATAGGATGACCAGAACTGTACACAGTATTCCAAGTGTGGCCTTACCAATGTCTTGTACAACTTCAACAAGACATCCCAACTCCTGTATTCAATGTTCTGATCGATGAAACCAAGCTTGCCGAATGCCTTCTTCACCACTCTGTCCACCTGTGACTCCACTTTCAAGGAGCTATGAATCTGTACCCCTAGATCTCTTTGTTCTAGAACTGTCCGCAATGCCCTTCCATTAAGTAGGGACCTTGCGGTGAAGGATCCTCTTGGAGAGAGTGATCATTGTATGGTGGAGTTTCTGGTGCAGATGGAGGAGGAGAAAGTGGGTTCCCGGACACGCGTCCTTTGTTTGAATAGAGGTGAGTACGGTAGGATGAGAGAAGAATTGGCAAATGTGGACTGGGGGAGTGCGTTGGAAGGTAGGTCTGCTGAGGAGCAGTGGAGGATCTTTAAGGAGATCTTTCTTGGTGCTCAGCAGAAATTTATTCTGATGGTTAAAAAGGACAGTAGGAAGAGAGGTAATAAGCCGTGGATAACGAAGGAGGTGAAGGAAAGTGTTAAATTAAAAGCGGAGGAATTTAGAGTAGCTAAGAGCAGTGGGCGAGAAGAGGATTGGGAAAGGTTTATATGTCAACAAAGATTGACAAAGAAGTTGATAAAGGAGGGTAGGAGAAGCTATGAGGCTGGGCTAGCACTTAATATAAAAAAGGATAGCAAGAGTTTTTATAAATATATAAAAAGGAAGAGGCTGGCTAGGGTGAACGTTGGTCCTTTAGAGGATGAGAAAGGGGAGCTAGTGGTAGGGGATGGGGATATGGCGAAGGTCTTGAATAACTTTTTTGTTTCTGTCTTCACGGAGGAGGACGTGAATAATTTGCCGGGTGTTAGCGATGGAAAGGTGGTAGGAATGGAGGGTCTTAATGACATTACTGTTACTAGAGAGGCGGTGCTCGACAGACTGGAGGGGCTGATTGTGGACAAGTCCCCAGGACCGGATGGAATGCATCTGAGGGTTCTGAAAGAAATGGCGGAGGTTATAGTGGATGCCTTGGTGGTTATTTTCCAGACGTCGCTGGATTCCGGGGAAGTGCCGGAAGATTGGAAAACGGCTAATGTTACGCCGTTGTTTAAGAAGGGTGCCAGGCAAAAGGCGGGGAATTATAGGCCGGTTAGTTTAACGTCTGTGGTAGGTAAAATGTTAGAATCTGTCATTAAGGAGGAAATTGCGAGGCATCTTGAAGGGAATTGCTTGATAGGGCGGACGCAACACGGTTTCATTAAAGGGAAGTCGTGTCTGACAAATTTACTGGAGTTCTATGAGGATGTGTCTAGGGCAGTGGATAGAGGAGAGCCGGTGGATGTGGTCTTTCTGGATTTTCAGAAGGCGTTTGACAAGGTACCTCACAAGAGGTTATTGCAGAAGGTCAGGGGACATGGAGTTGGGGGTAGGGTGTTAGCGTGGATAGAGGATTGGTTGTCAAATAGGAGGCAGAGAGTGGGGGTCAATGGGTGCTATTCGGATTGGCGGTTGGTGACTAGTGGGGTGCCCCAGGGGTCGGTGCTGGGGCCTCAGCTATTTACCATTTATATAGATGATCTGGAGGAGGGAACCGAGTGCAGGGTGTCGAAATTTGCTGATGACACCAAGATTGGGGGAAAGGCAAATTGTGCGGAGGGTGTGGAGAGTCTGCAGAAGGATCTAGATAGGCTGGGCGAATGGGCCAGGAAATGGCAAATGGAATTTAATGTTGGCAAGTGTGAGGTGGTCCACTTTGGTAGGAAGAATGGTAGGAAGGACTATTACTTACGTGGCGAAAAACTGCAGCAGGCGACGGTGCAGAGGGACCTCGGGGTCCTTGTGCATGAGTCGCAAAAACCCAGCTTGCAGGTGCAGCAGGTGGTCAGGAAGGCGAATGGGATGCTGGCCTTCATAGCGAGGGGGATTGAATATAAAAGTAGGGAGGTCTTGCTGCAGCTGTATAGGGCATTGGTGAGGCCGCAGCTGGAGTACTGTGTGCAGTTTTGGGCGCCGCACCTGCGCAAGGATATTTTGGCCCTGGAGGGAGTGCAGAGGAGGTTTACTAGGCTGATACCGGAGTTGAGGGGATTGAGCTATGAGGAGAGGCTGAATAAACTAGGCTTGTACTCGTTAGAGTTTAGAAGAATGAGGGGAGATCTCATTGAGACGTATAAGATGATGAATGGGATGGATAGGATACAGGTGGAGAGACTCTTCCCGCTCAAAAAAGACAGTAGGACTAGGGGGCACAGCCTCAAGATAAAGGGGAGGCGGTTTAGAACGGAGTTGAGGAGGAACTTCTTCACTCAAAGGGTGGTGAATCTCTGGAATTCTCTGCCCGTTGAAGTGGTGGAGGCTGCCTCGCTAAATATTTTTAAGAAGCAGGTTGATGGGTTCTTGATAAGAGAGGGGATTAAGGGTTATGGGGAGAGGGCGGGAAAGTGGAACTGAGCCACAACAGATCAGCCATGATCTTATTGAATGGCGGGGCAGGCTCGAAGGGCTAGATGGCCTACTCCTGCTCCTATTTCTTATGTTCTTATGTTCTTATGAATAAGTCCAGCCCTGGTTCGATCTACCAAAATGCATCGCCTTGCACTTATCTAAAATAAATTTCATCTGCCATTCGTCAGCCGACTGGCCCAATTGATCAAGATCCTGTTGCAATCCTGGATAACCTTCTTCACTGTCCACTATGCCACCAATTTTGCTGTCATCTGCAAACTTACTAACCATGCCTCCTATATTCTCATCCAAATCATTAATATAAATGACAAATAACAGTGGACCCAGCACTGATCCCTGAGGCACACCGCTGGTCACAGGCCTCCAGTTTAGAAACATAGAAGATAGGAACAAGAGGAGGCCATTCGGCCCTTCGAGCCTGCTCTGCCATTCATCACGATCATGGTTGATCGTCCAACTCAATAGCCTAATCCTGCTTTCTCCCCATAACCTTTGATCCCGTTCACCCCAAGTGCTGTATCCAGCCGCCTCTTGAATACATTCAATGTTTTGGCATCAACTACTTCCTGTGGGAATGAATTCCACAGGCTCACCGGGTGAAGAAATGTCTCCTCATCTCCGTCCTAAATGGTCTACCCTGAATCCTCAGACTGTGACCCCCTGGTTCTGGACCCCCCCACCATCGGGAACATCCTCCCTGCATCTCCCCTGTCTAGTCCTGTTAGAATTTTATAAATCTCTATGAGATCCCCCCCTCATTCGTCTGAACTCCAGTGAAAATAATCCGAACCTGGTCAATGTCTCCTCATACATCAGTCCCTCATCCCAGGAATCAGCCTGGTAAACCTTCACTGCACTCGCTCGAGAGCAAGAACATCCTTCCTCAGAAAAGGAGACCAAAACACAATACTCTAGGTGTGTCCTCACCAAGGCCCCTGTGTAATTGTAACAACACATCCCTGCTCCCGTTCTCCAAACCTCTCACAATGAAAGGCCAACATACCATTTACCTTCTTTACCGCCTGCTGTACCTGCAATGCTTACCTTCAGTGACTGGTGCACAAGGACACCCAGATCCCTCTGCACACTCCCCTCTCCCAATTTACAGCCATTCAGGTAGTAATCTGCCTTCTTGTTTTTGCTTCCAAAGTGAATAACCTCACATTTATCCAAATTATTCTGCATCTGCCATTGATTAGCCCACTCACCCAACCTGTCCAGATCATTCTGAAGGATCTCTGTATCCTCGTCACAGTTCACCCTCCCTCCCAACTCGGCATCATCTGCAAACTTTGAGACGTTGCATTTTGTTCCCCCATCCAAATCATTAATATATATTGTGAATAGCTGGGGTCCCAGCACCGATCCCTGTGGCACCCCCACTAGTTACTGCTGCCAGTTTGAAAAGCACCCATTCATTCCTTCTCTTTGTTTCCTCACTGCCAATCAGTTTTCTCTCCGTCTGTGGTTGTAGAGGGTGGTTTGAAAAACAGCCCTCTACAACCACCCTCTATCTTCTGTCATTTAGCCAACTCTGTATGATTTCTCTGCCGTGGAGGGAGTGGATGTTTGTGGATGAGATGTCAGTCAAGTGGGGCTGCTTTGTCCTGGATGGTGTGGAGCTTCTTGAGTGTTGTTGGAGCTGCCCCCATCCAGGCAAGTGGGGAGTATTCCATCACACTCCCGACCTGTGCATTGTGGATGGCGGACAGGGATCAGTGCTGGGACCTCTGTTAGAACATAGAGCATAGAAAAACTACAGCACAAACAGGCCCTTCGGCCCATAAGTTGTGCCGATCATATCCCTACCTACTAGGCTTACCTATAACCCTCAATCCTATTAAGTCCCATGTACTCATCCAGAAGTCTCTTAAAAGACCCTGTTGTTTGTAATAAATGATTTGGAGGAGAATGTTGGTGGTCTGATGAGTGAGTTTACAGAAGACGCATAGACTGGGGGAGCTGTGGATTGTACAGAAGACCACCGGAGGATACAGCAGGATATACACATGGAAACCTGTGCAGAGAAATGGCAGAAGGAATTTAATCTGGACAAATGCAAGGTGACGTATTTTGGGAGGACTGATGCAGGCAGGCAGTATACAATAAATGGCAGAACCCTTAGAAACCTGAGAGAAATCAGGAGGGCAAAAAGGGGACACGAGATTGCTTTGGCAAAGGAGAGTCCACAGATCTTGTACAAATACATAAAGGGCAAAAGAGTAACTAGGGAGAGAGTATAGGGCCTCTTAAGGATCAACAAGAATCTGAACACGATGGAATATCTGGAGCCGGTAAGTTCCCGAGAGGTGAGAAATCGGGGCGATCTCCGAGTTCTCTTACCAGCTCACTCCACCCATTGGGCAGCGGGGAAGAATGATAAGATGGCTCTTGTGTCTTTTAGGTGGTAATTTGGGGGGTGGGTGTCACCTGCAAGATTGGTAATGATTGTCCACCCTCACTCGCTGTGAGAAATGGGTAGTATTTTTCTGCAATGGAATTTCCAATGTGTTAAAACACAATCTCACAGTGAGTTCTGGCCAAGCTGTGGTGACAGGTTTTATTCCCTTCTGAAGCCTTGGGGTGGGGGGGTTTGGGGGTGAGTGAGAGGCGTGGTGAGGTTTTGATTGATTTATTATTGTCACGTTTATTAACATACAATGAAAAGATTTGTTTCGCGCAATACAGACAAAGCATACCGTTCATAGAGAAGGATAGGAGAGGACGCAGAATGTAGTGTTACGGTCATAGCTAGGGTGTAGAGAAAGATCAACTTAGTGCGAGGTAGGTCCATTCAAAAGTCTGACAGCAGCAGGGAAGAAGCTGTTCTTGAGTCAGTCGGTACGTGACTTCTGACTTTTGTGTCTTTTTTCTGACAGAAGATGGTGGAAGAGAGAATGTCCGGGGTGTGTGGGGTCCTTAATTATGCTGGCTGCTTTTCCCCAAGGCAGCAGGAAGTGTAGACAGAGTCAATGGATGGGAGGCTGGTTTGTGTGATGGACTGGGCTACATTCACAAACTTGTGTAGTTTCTTGCGGTCTTGGGTAGAGCAGGAGCCCATACCAAGCTGTGATACAACCAGAAAGAGTGCTTTCTATGGGGCATCTGTAAAAATTTCCTCTGTCTTCTGAGAAAGTAGAAGCGTTGGTGAACTTTCTTAATTATAGTGTCGGCATGGGGGGACAGGTTGGTGATCTGGGCACCTAACACCTTGAAGCTCTCGACCCTTTTTTGTTGGTATTGGGAGGGATGAGGGACAGGGTATGGGTGGGGCACAACCTCAGGCTAAAGGGACGACCCTTTAAAATGGAGATGAGAAGTAATTTCTTCAACCAGAGAGTGGGGAATCTGTGGAACTCTTTGCTGCAGAAGGCTGTGGAGGTCAGGTCATTGAGTGTCTTTACGTAGGTAGGTTCTTGATTAATAAGAGGAAGATCAGGGGTTATGGGGAAAAAGCAGGAGAATAGGGATGAGAAAACTATCAGCCATGATTAATTGGCAGAGTGGATTCGATGGGCCGAGTGGCCTAATTCTGCTCCTATTTCTTACAGTCTTGTGCTGGAATGAGTGTTGGGGGCAGGGTGGTGAGAGGCAGGGTGGGTGTTGGGACAGTTGGGGGGTGGGATTCTCCAGCTATACTGTAGATCTCTATCTTCCTTCCATTCCGTTTCAATTTACAGCGGGATTTGGACTCCCAACACCTCCAGTTGCTCACTCTGCTCAGGTGCCTTTCTGGGGATTGGATCATCTGACTTCCTGGCTGGAACTGCACCCTTCCCGCCCCGCCATTTACACCATTGGTCCATCCCACGTGCATACCGCCTCCCTCGGGCCAACTCGTTATCCAATTGGATCCGTAACAGAGAGAACTTGCATTTCCTTAGCGCCTTTCCAAACCTCAGGGTGTCCCAGAGCACTCCACAGCCAATGGAGTGTGGTCACTGATGTAATGCAGGAAAAACGGCGGCCAATTTGTGCACAGCAAGATCCCACGAACAGCGATGCGACAATGGTGATTTGTTTAGTTGGTGATGTTGATTGGGGGGAATAGAGATTGGCGGAGATGCCGGTGGGAGGGGGAGTGGGGCGTGGGGGGGAGCGGGGTGGGGGGCGGGGGGAGGCGGGGGCGGGGAGGGGGTGGGGTGGGCGAGTGGGCGGTGGGGGGGGGCTCGCCTGCTCTTTTTCCAAATGGTGTTGTGTCACATCCCACCTGAGAACACGGAGAGGGTCACAGATCAGCAGGCCTGACAGTGCAGTAGTGACCACCCCGTCCCACTGGGAAAGGGGCCTACATGTGACCCCGGAGCTACAGGAATGTTGTTGGCTCTTCAACCCACAAGAGAAAACGCTGGAAAATCTCAGCGGGTCTGGCAGCATCTGTAAGGAGAGAAAAGAGCCGACGTTTCGAGTCCAGGTGACCCTTTGTCAAAACTTGACTCTTAAATGCCCACCAGAATGGACAATAAATGCTGGCCAGCCGGCGACACTCAGATCCCATATATGAGTACAAAAAAGATGTCCCTCATTCTTCATAAATCTCCTCTATAATCCTCCCCCATGTGATCCATTCTCCCAGTACATGGTGATCCTGTGGCTTTCTGAATAAATGTTCTAACTCATTCCTCCCGTTTCTCTTTCTGGGTTAGGTTGTTGGAGACAAGATCCTGGAAGAGGAGACCACTTTTCCGGTGAGTTCTCGACCAACTGACTTCTTGTCCGTCACAGTTGATTCATGTCTGATTTGTTAACTCCACCCCAGTCCCTGAGTCAGCTCAGCGCCCGTGCCCTTTGTGAGGCCTGGCCTTGGTCACACCCACCCAGCAGCCTGAACTCGGCTAACACTCTGCCGCACGTGCCTTCATTCACACCAAGCCTGAAGTCATCCTGTTGGTCCTGCGGGGGGATCTTCCAGTCCCGCTGATAGCCAGCCCTCCTCCCCCAGTACGGGTTCCCCAGCAGTGAACAATGGGAAAAGCCGTTTGAGATGACTTCAGCCAGGCTAATGAGGTTGCCTTGTGAGACTATCAAATACCTGATGAATCTTAATTGTTGGTTAAATCAGGGAGCTTCATGCTCCTTGTTTAAAGCAGGTGTGTCAGACCCCCAGCCTGCATTCAGCAGGGAGCAACTGGAGAGCTGGCTGTGCACAGATGTACGGTGTAAATAAAGCAACTTGGTGTTGGGGCATTTCCCTCCTTGGACTTATTACACCACTGACTGAGAGTGTGGTGGAGACAGATTCACACAGCGAGTGGTTAGGATCTGGAATGCACTGTCTGAGAGTGTGGTGGAGACAGATTCACACAGTGAGTGGTTAGGATCTGGAATGCACTGTCTGAGAGTGTGGTGGAGACAGATTCACACAGCGAGTGGTTAGGATCTGGAATGCACTGTCTGAGAGTGTGGTGGAGACAGATTCACACAGTGAGTGGTTAGGATCTGGAATGCACTGACTGAGAGTGTGGTGGAGACAGATTCACACAGTGAGTGGTTAGGATCTGGAATGCACTGTCTGAGAGTGTGGTGGAGACAGATTCATACAGTGAGTGGTTAGGATCTGGAATGCACTGTCTGAGAGTGTGGTGGAGACAGATTCACACAGTGAGTGGTTAGGATCTGGAATGTACTGCCTGAGAGTGTGGTGGAGATAGATTCACACAGTGAGTGGTTAGGATCTGGAATGTACTGTCTGAGAGTGTGGTGGAGACAAATTCACACAGCAAGTGGTTAGGATCTGGAATGCGCTGTCTGAGAGTGTGGTGGAGACAGATTCACACAGCGAGTGGTGAGGATCTGGAATGTACTGTCTGAGAGTGTGGTGGAGACAGGTTCAATCGAGGCTTTCAAAAAGACAATTGGATGATGCGAAAAGGAAGTTGGTTCAGGGTTATGGGGAGAAGGCGGGTGAATGGCTCCAAGTACATTGATTCATTTTCAGAGCTGGTGGACATATAATGGGCCAAAGGACAATTCTTTTTCAGTGCGGTAATGTTTCTGAGACTCTGTGGTGGAAATGTGATGAACAATTGGCTGATAGCGAGGGGTGGGGGGGGTCAGCTGCTGAGTTACCCTCAACCTCCTCAGCTTTATCTTGTCTTTCTTGTTTGGCAGCTGTCGTTTTCTGAGTTTGAGCAGTCAGAGGGAAACAGTAAATCGATGACACTGAACGACATCACTCCGGTAAGTGTTACCTGATCTTCAGCCTTTCAGCAATTCTTTGCGGGATCCCCATCATCAGCAGGTTTATTTATAAAGAAATTTATTCATTTACTGCACGTGGGCATCGTTGGCTGGGCCAGCATTTATTGCCCGTCCCTATTTGCCCCTGGAGAAGGTGGCGGAGAGCTGCCTTCTTGAGCCGCTGCAGTCCATGTGGTGTAGGTACACCCACCGTGCTGTTAGGGAGGGACTTCCAGGATTTTGTCCCAGGGACAGTGAAGGAACGGTGATTTATTTCCAAGTCAGGATGGTGAGTGACTTGGAGGGGAACCTCCGGGTGGTGGTGTCCCCAGGTATCTGCTGCCCTTGTCCTTCTAGATGTTTGGAATGAGACTTGGTGAGGTAAGGGTTATGGAACTAAGGTGGATGGAAGGAGTTAAGATGTGGATAATCCCTTGGTCACTTGCTGCAGTGAATCGTGTAGATCGTTGAACAAAGAATCGTAGAACAGCTGCAGCGAGTAAGAGGTCATTCGGCCCATCGGATAAGGGTCAATTTAGCATGGCCAATCCACCCAACCTGCACATCTTTGCACTGTGGGAGGAAACCGGAGCACCCGGAGGAAACCCACGCAGACACGGGGAGGACGTGCAAACTCCACCCAAGCCGGGACTCGAACCCGGGTCCCTGGCGCTGTGAGGCAGCAGTGCTAACCCACAGTGCCACCCAACTTACACTTCGGAAATAGCTGAGTGGCTGCGTGAACACTTTGCGACGGTCCGGGTATTGTGGGAGCTGCTGTCGAATGGCGCGTTCCCTCTTTCCTTCACATCTCTCTCCAATCTTCTCCTAGGACCAGCACCAGCGACTCAACAACATCCTCGGATTCGAGGTTTACTCCATGTTGTGTGTTCCTGTCGTCTCTAGAGCAACCTCGCAGGTAGTCGCCATGGGCTGTGCATTTAACAAGCGATCAGGCCATTAGTGAGTACAACGTCACAATTGAAATGTTTAAAGAGGCCATTAAAAAAAAATGCAACCAAAGCACGGGGGTTACTTCCTGACAGATTGGGTTTGAAAAGCAGAGGGAGGCTATTGTTCACCCATTTCCAGCCTTGGTCACAACTTGGTGCATCGGCTCCACCTTCCATCTAATAAAACAAGTGAGAAGTCTCACAACGCCAGGTTAAAATCCACCAGGTTTATATAGGGTGGCACGGTGGCACAGCGGTTAGCACTACTGCCTCACAGCGCCAGGGACCCGGGTTCAATTCCAACCTCAGGGTCACTGTCTGTGTGGAGTCGGCACATTCTCCCCATGTCCGTGTGGGTTTCCTCCAGGTGCTCCGCTTTCCTTCCACGGTCCAAAGATGTGCGGGTTCGGTCGATTGGCCATACTAAATTAACCCTACCATCAGGGGGATTTACTAGCAGGGTAAATGTGTGGAGTTATGGGAATAGGGCCCGGGTAGGATTGTGGTCAGTGCGGACTCGAATGGCCCCCTTCTGAACTGTTGGGGTTCTAAGATTCTATTTAGAAATTACGAGCTTTCGGAGCACTGCTCCTTCCTCAGGTGAGTGATTTAACCTGGTGTTGTGAGACTTCTTACTGTGTCCAGCCCAACCCAATGCCAGCATCTCCATCTATAAAGCAAGGGTCCCTGGAAATCCCATCCCTTATAATTATCCTGGAACGTTTGAACGGATTGGAACTCTTTGTCCCAGAAGAGAGAAGGTCCAGAGTTCTTGGTAACCGCATGACTGGGGACGTGGAGTGGGTTTTAAACTAAATAGAGGCAGGGTGGTTCTGGAGAGGGGGGTGTCTTGGCTTCCAAAGCAAGAAGATACGGCAGCATTGCAAAGCAGCTATTTTGGTAATGAGACCCAGAGTATGACAGGAAGGGACAGAGTGTACAAATATAAAAATACAAGCAACAAATAGGACCCAAAAGGCAAACAACGGTAACAAGGCAACATTAATGGCTCTTTACGTGGAGTATTCAGGGCAAAGTAAATGATTTGACAGCACAAATTGAGGCAAGTCTGATCTTGTAGCCATTACAGAGACAGGGCTAGAAGGAGATCAAAACTGGGGCGGCACGGTAGCACAGTGGTTAGCACTGCTGCTTCATAGCTCCAGGGTCCTGGGTTCGATTCCCGGCTCGGGTCACTGTCTGTGTGGAGTTTGCACATTCTCCTCGTGTCTGCGTGGGTTTTCTCCGGGTGCTCCGGTTTCCTCCCACAGTCCAAAGATGTGCGGGTTAGGTTTATTGGCTGTGCTAAGAAATTGCCACTTAGTGTCCAGGGATGCATAGGTTAGAGGGATTAGTGGGTATAATATGTAGGGATATGGGGGTAGGGCCTGGGTGGGATTGTGGTCGGTGCAGACTTGATGGGCCGAAGGGCCTCTTTCTGCACTGTAGGGTTCTATGGTTCTGAGGGAATTTAATATCCAGGGGTGTGTGACTTTTTGTAAAGACAGGCAGGAAGGAAAGGGTGATGAGGCAGCTTTGTTGGTACGAGATGGAATAAGTACGATAGTGAGAGATGGTCTTAGATCGGAAGATGTAGAATCGTTGAATCACAGAATCCCTCCAGTGCAGGAGGAGGCCATTTGGCCCATCGGGTCTGCACCGACAAGGATCCCACCCTATCCCTGTGACCCCACATATTTTCCCTGTTAATCCCCCTGACACTAATGGACAACTTAGCATGGCCAGTCCACCAAACCTACACATCTTTGGACTGTGGGAGGAAACTGGCGCACCCGGAGGAAACTCAGCGCAGGCTCTGGGAGAACATGCAAACTCCGCATAGACAGTGACCCAAGCCGGTAATCGAATCTGGGTCCCCGATGCTGTGAAACGGCAGTGCTAACCCACTGTGCCATTGTGTCACCCTAAATTCATAAGAAATAACAAGGGGGAGGAGGAGACACGGGTGAGAGGAGTCTGTAGCTATACTGTAGGATACAGAATAAATCAAGAGATAACGAGGATATGTAAAAAGGCACTACTTTCATCATGGGTGGCTTTATTCTTCATGTAGATTGGGAAATTCAAATTGGCAGAGGGAGCCATGAGGAAGAATTCATAGAGTTTATTCAGGACATTTTCCTAGAACAGTATGTTATGATCATAACCTGGTATAATTGAGCATTCGTTTTGGGAGTGAGAATCTGGGTCAAAATCAGCTGTGCTAAACTTAAATAAAGGTAATCAGAAGGGAACGAGGTCAGGTTTGGTTGGAGTGGACTGGGGAAAGGAGTTTAGCAGGAAAGACGGTGACAAATGTTTCTGAAAATAGTTCATGGCTCACAACAAAGATATATCCCAGTGAGGAATGAGGATTTTAGGAAGGGGATAAATCAGCCATGGTTCACCAAAGAAGATAAGGATTGTGTTAAACCATGGTGGCATGTGTGGGGGGAGCACGGTGGTTAGCACTGCTGCCTCACAGCGCCAGGGACCCGGGCTGAATTCCAGCCTCGGGTCACTGTCCGTGCGGAGTTTGCACATTCTCCCCGTGTCTGCGTGGGTTTCCTCCGGATCCTCCACTTTCCTCCCACACTCCAAAGATGTGCGGGTTAGGTTGATAGGCCATGCTAAATTGCCCCCAGGGGGACTTGCTAGGGTAAATGCGTGGAGTTATGGGGATAAGGTCTGGGTGGGATTGTGGTCAATGCAGACTCGATGGGCTGAATGGCCTCCTTCTGCACTGCAGATTCTATGATTCTACAGATCCTATGAAAGAATAAACATGCAATGTGTCAAAGATTAGTGGCAAAGCAGAAAATTGGAAAAGGTTTAAAAACCAACAAAAGATGACCAAAAATAATAGAAATGGAGAAGATAAACTCGCCGATGTGATGGATACAGACAGTGAGAGTTTCTTCAAATATATAAAAAGGAAGGGAGAGGTCAAAGTGAACATTGGCCCCTTAGAGAATGAGACTGGGGAAATAATAATGGGGAATCAGGAAATGGCAGAGGAGTTAAACAAATACATTGCGTCAGTCTTCACAGTGGAAAATACTGATAACGTTCCGAAAGTACTAAATAATCAAGGGACAGAAGGAGGCAAGAAAATAAATACAATAATTATCATTAGAGAAAAAGTACCAGGGAAACTAACAGGGCTAAAAGCTGATAAGTCCCCTGGGTCAGATGGGTTACATCCCAGGATATTAGAGGAAGTAGCGACAGAGATAATGGATGCACTGGTAGTAATCTCCCAATAATCCTTCAATTCTGACAAGTCCCAGAGGATTGGAAAGCTTTCAGTTTAACCCCTTATTCAAAAAGGGAGGGAGACAAAATCAAGTACCGATAGGCCCACATATACGGCTTTACAGCTTAACATCTGTCACTGGGAAAATGTTAGAGTCTATTATAAAGGATGTAATAGCAGAGTGTTTAGGATTACACAATATAATCAGGCAGAGTCAGCATGCCCGACCAATTTATTCGGTCTCTTTGAGGTGGTAATGAGTAAGATAGATAGAGGGGAACCACTAGATGTAATATACTTAGATTTCCCAAAAAAGTCTTTGATAAGGCACCGCTCAAAAGACTACTTAATAGATCATTGGTTATAGAATCCTACAGTGCAGAAGGAGGCCATTTGGTCCATCGAGTCTGCACCAACCACAATTCCCATCCAGGCCCTATCCCCATAACCCAACTGATCCCCCTGATGCTAAGGGGCAATTTGGCATGGCTAATCCACCTAACTTGCACGTCTTTTAATAATGCTTCCTTTTAATGAGATAAAGAGCTCATGGTGTTAGTACATTAGCATGGATAGAGGATTGGCTAACTGATAGAAGACAGAGTTGGGATAAGGCTGGCATTTTCAGGATGGTAACCTGTAACTAATGGAGTGCCATAGGGATCAGCGCTGGGAAGACAATTATGCACGATATATATTAATGCCTTGGACAAGGGAAGTGAATGTACTATTGCCAAGTTTGTCGATGATACTAAAATAGGTGGGAAGGCAAGTGATGAGAATGTCACAGAGTCTACAGAGGGATATAGACAGGTGAAGTAAGTAGACAAAAACATGGCAGATGGAATATAATTACCCAATCAGGAATTCAGGAGAAACTTGTTTACCCAGAGAGTGGCCAACATGTGGAACTTGCTCCCAACAGGGATTGGTTGAGGTGAATAGTGTAGATGCCTTTAAGAGAACTATTGCTGAAAAGAAAGACATGTTGTCAAAGTTTTTCACCTTGCACTCATCAGGACAAATGCAAGATTGCCAAATTTCAAATGATAACAATTCAGGGGAGAAAGGGTGCTGATTGGTTGGCAAGTGGACTCTGATTGACCAGGATATTGCCTCACAGTTGATGTTATGTTTCCAAGATGGCGCCGGAGTGAGGGGACTTCTTGCGAGCTATGCCCAACATATCCTCGAATTCTATTTTCTCTTTTGTTCTATGCTTCTAAAACTCTATTATAACTCTTTTAGATTAAGTTGATCTTTCTCTACACCCTAGTTATGACTGTAACACTACGTTCTACACGCTCTCATTTCCTTCTCTATGAATGGTATGCTTTGTCTGTATAGCGCGCAAAAAGCAATACTTTTCACTGTATGTTAGTACACGTGACAATAATAAATCTAGTCGAAGATTGGCTGGCAGTTCTCAGAGGCAGGACACCCTGTCCCTGAGCTTATTATCTCATTGCTGTGTGTGGGATCTTACTGTGCACAAGCTGACTATTCCGCTTCATAGAAACATAAAAAATTGATGCAGCAGTAGGCCATTTGGCCCTTCAGGCCTATACTGCCATTCAATATGATCATGGCTGATCATGCATCTTCAGTATCTCACTCCCACTTTCTCTCCATACCCCTTGATCCCTTTAGTCACAAGGGCCACGTCCAGCTCCCTCTTGAACATATCTAATGAACTGACCCCCCAACAGCTTTCTGTGGGAGAGAATTCCACAGGTTCACAACTCTCTGAGTGAAGGAGTTCTTCCCCATCTCAGTCCTGATTGGTTTACCCCTTATTCTTAGACTGTGACCCCCTAGTTCTGGACTCCCCCAACACCGGGAACATTCTTCCCCCATCCAGCCTGTCCACTCCCATCAGGGTTTTATGTTTCTATGAGATCCTCTCTCATTCTTCTCAATTCCAGTGAGTACAAGCCCAGTCGATCCAGTCTCTCTTCATATGTCAGTCCTGCCATTCCGGGAATCAGTCTGGTGAACCTTCGCTGGATTCCCTCAATAGTGAGAATGTCCTTCCTCAGACACAGAGACCAAAACAGCACACAATACACAAGGTGTGGTCTCACCAAGCCCCTGTATAACTGCAGTAAGACATCCTTACTCTGATACTCAAATCCTCTTGCTATGAAGGCCAGCATGGCATTATCTTTCCTCACCGCCTGCTGTCCCTGCCAACCTTCAGTGACTGTTCCACCATCACACCCAGGTCACGTTACACTTCCCCCTTTTCCTAAACCACCGCCATTCAGATAATAATCTTCCTTCCTGTTTTTGCCACCAAAGTGGATAACCTCACATTTATCCACATTATATTGCATTTGCCAAGTATTTGCTCACTCAGCCTGCCCAAGTCACTCTGCAGCCTCTTAGTATCCTCCCCACAGCACACACTGCCACCCAGCTTAGTGCCGTCTGTACATTTGGAGATATTGCATTCAGTTCCTTTGTCCAAATCATTAATGTATACTGTGAATAGCTGGGGTCCCAGCCCTGAATCCTGCGGTACCCCACTAGTCACTGTCTGCCCCTACTACTGCCTCAGGGAACTTGTTCCAGACACTGACTGAGTGAAGCAGTTTTGACAACAATTGACAGTCACCATTACTGAGACTACCTTACAATTCCCAGTTCCCCAGTTGCCCATGGTGGGATTTGAACCCTGGCCCTCTGGATTACTAATCTCAGGACGTCACCCTTACACCACCATCCCTCCATCTAGCCTTACCAATGGTGACTGTGAAATCAGTAGGAGTGTGGCACAGTGGTTAGCACTGCTGCCTCACAGCGCCAGGGACCCAGGATTAATTCCAGGCTTGGGTCACTGTCTGTGTGAAATCTGTACATTCTCCCCGTTTCTGCATGGGTTTCCTCCCACAGTCTGAAAGACGTGCTGGTTCAGTGCATTGGCCATACTGAATTCTCCCTCAGTGTATCCAAACAGGCGCCACTGTGTGGCGACTAGGGGATTTTCACAGCAACTTCATTGCAGTGTTAATGTAAGTCTACTCGTGTCAGAAAATCATAGAAGTTTACAGCATGGAAACAGGCCCTTCGGCCCAACTTGTCCATGCTGCCTAATTTTTACCATTAAGCTATTCCTAATTGCCTGCATTTGGCCCATATCCATCTGCACTAATTTTACCCATGTAACTGTCTAAATGCTCTTTAAAAGACAAAACACCTTCCTGAAATCCAGCCAGATATATTACATCTACAGGAGCTCCATTATCCACTGTGCTTGTTACACCTTCAAAGAACTCCAGCAAATTAGTCAAACATGATTTACCCTTTATAAAACCATTCTGACTCTGATGGATTGCGTTTTGACTTCCCAAATATCCTGTTACTACTTCCTTAGTAATGGATTATAAGTTTCCCAACGAGAGATATTAAATTAACTGGAATGTAGTTTCCAAGTTTGTGCCTTTCTCCCTTTTTGAATAGGAGCGCTACATTAGCATTTTTCCAATCCACTGGGACCGTTCCCGCATCTAGGGAATTTTGGAATATTCTAACCAATGGATCCACTATCTCCGCTGCCACTTCCTTTAAGATCCAAGGATGTAGGCCATCAGTCCCTGGAGACTTGTCTGTCTTCAATCCCAATCGTTTGTTCAGAATTTTATCCCGAGTGCTGTTGATGGTTTTGAGTTCCTGCTTTTCAATGACCTCTACACTGGCTGTTACTATTGGGATAGTTCCAGCGCCCGCACATCTGATATATTTCAGGGCTACGCTGAGACAACACTAGTCCATAAATGGGACCGGGTTTATAAGAACATAAGAACATAAGAAATAGGAGCAGGAGTAGGTCATCTAGCCCTTCGAGCCTGCCCCGTCATTCAATAAGATCATGGCTGATCTGTCGTGGCTCAGTTCCACCTTCCTGCCCTCTCCCCATAACCCTTAATCCCCTCGCTTATCAAAAACCCATCAACCCGCGACTTAAAAATATTTAGCGAGGCAGCCTCCACCACTTCAACGGGCAGAGAATTCCAGAGATTCACCACCCTTTGAGTGAAGAAGTTCCTTCTCAACTCCGTTCTAAACTGCCCCCCCTTTACCTTGAGGCTGTGCCCCCTAGTCCTACTGTCCTAGTCCTTATCTACAAGAGTTTTCACATCTCACTACAATCATAAAATTTCTCCACTTGTGCTCACAGCTCAGCTTCTAATAGCTTCTGTGGTGTCCATTTATTTTGCTCTGACTCCACACCCAGGCTTAACCAGTCAAGCACAGAAAGCATGGATGAATTATCACAAAGTCAAACAGGGAACAACTGAACAAATGAAAACCACATCCCTCTCTCTCGCCCTTTCCATATTCCTCTTTGTCTACGCCTCTCATCTTCTCTCCTCCTCTCTTTCCTCTCTTGCTGTTTCTGTACGTCCCTTCGCTGTCCCCTTCTCTTCCCCTCATGCTCTTCCTCACTCTGGCTTCCTCTGAATTTATCTGCCTTTCTCTCCCTATCTCCACCTCCTCCTCTCTTTCGGTCTCTCTTTTGTCTGGCAGATCCTCTCAGAGCTGAAGAGGACACATTGAGAGTTAACCTCCTCACAGAGAAACTGAGCTGATTTAATGATTGCGTGGGTTATTAAAAAACACAGGATCTCATCAAAGATCTGTAATGGCTTATCGAGCAGTGCCTCCACAAACCGATTTCTATCTCCACCCAGCTCATCCGGAGCAGTAATCTTTGCTTTCAGAGACTGTAGATGCTTGCACTCACTCAGTGATTTACCCTACTGTTCCAATGGTCATTCCATGGTGAGCAGCTAGAAGGTGTGAATGTTTGTAGCGGTGCGTTGTGACCTTGAGAATTACGTGTTTGAATGTGAATCTTTATTCTTAGTCTTTAAGTTTAAGTTTTAAGTTTATTTATCAGTGTCACAGGTAGGCTCACATTAACACTGCAATGAAGTTACTGTGAAAATCGCCCTAGTCGCCACACTCCGACGCCTATTCAGGTCCACTGAGGGAGAATTTAGCAAGGCCAAATCAGCACGTGTTTCGGATTGTGGGAGGAAGCTGGACCACCCGGAGGAAGCCCATGCAGACACGGGGAGAACATGCAGACTCCGCACAGATAGTGATACATGGCTCTTCACAAGTGATTGGTGTAATTCTCCCTCTTTTTCACTATTCCTCTCTCCATCTATCCGTCCTCACCCCTTCTCTCCCTATTTTTTTTCCTTATTCCATTCTCATTCCTGGGAACCAAACCCAGGTCCCTGGCGCTGTGAGGCAGCAGCGCTAACCCACTGTGCCACAGTGCTGGCCATAAGAAAAATGGAATGCTTCATGAATTTGTGTCTTTACTATCAAGACATCCCGGGTTACTACATGCTGCTTCCATGGCTCGTTCTCTGAGTCCATTACTATGTGATTCTATACATCATACTGTGAGCAGCGCCAGGCTCCAGGCTCACACTAACCCTTGCTCTGTCAAGCACCTTTGCATTATAATGGCATGCACCTAATTTGAACTGGATTTTTTTAACCCATTTGTGGAACCTGGGCATCGCTGGCTGGCCAGCATTTATTGCCCATCCCTAGTTGCCCTTGGAGAGCAGTTGAGAGTCAACCACATTGCTGTGGCTCTGGAGTCACATTTAGAACATAGAACATTCCAGCGCAGTACAGGCCCTTCAGCCCTCGATGTTGCGCCGACCAGTGGAACCAATCTAATGACCCTCTAACCTAAACTATTCCAATGTTATCCATATGCCTATCCACTGACCATTTGAACGCCCTTAAAGTTGGCCAGACCAGGTAAGGACGGCAGATTTCCTCCCCTAAAGGACATTAGTGAACCAAATGGGTTTTTCCAACAATCGACAATGGTTTCACGGTCATCAGTAGATTCTTAATTCCAGATTTTTTTTTCCGAATTCAAATTCCACCATCTGCCGTGGCAGGATTCGGACCCAGGTTCCAGAATATTAGCTGAGTTTCTGGATCAATACTCTAGAGATAATATGAGTCAGCCATCGCCTCCCCATGTATGTAAGGAAGGGTTTACTTGAACTGGGCACGGTACAGCGGAGGTTCACTGGACTTGTGTGTGAGATGAGAGAGTTGTCCTAGACGGAGAGGTCGGGTAAATTGGCTTTTTATTCTCTGGAGTTTGGGAGAATGAGAGGTGATCTCATTGAAACCAACAAAATTCCAAAGGAGTTTGAAAGGGTGGAGCCTGAGGCATTGTTTCTCCAGGTCAGGGAATCTAAGGCATGGGGGGGTGCAATCTCAGGGTGAGGGGCTGATCGTTTGGGACTGAGATGGGGAGAAGTTTCTTCACTCAGAATGTTGTGAATCTTTGGAATTCTCTCCCACAGAGGGTTGTGGTTCTCCATCCCTGAATATGTTGAAGGCTGGGACAAACAGAGTTTTGGTCTCTTGAGGCGTTTAGGGATAGGGAGAGAAGGCAGCAAATGGAGTTGAAACCAAAGGTCAGCTATGATCCAAAGATGAGTAGGGTAGGTGGATTGGCCACAGTAAATTGCCCAAAGAACAAAGAACAGTACAGCACAGGAACAGGCCCTTCGGCCCAACAAACCTGCGCCAATCACATTGTCCTATATAGACAAACTGCCTGTATCCCTCTGTTCCCTGTCTGCTCATATGTCTATCCAGATAACTTTTATATAACTGCAAGATAATCTGCCAACTCTTATACTCAATGCCTCATCCGATGAAGACAAGTATGCCATATGCCTCCTCCGCCATCTTTTCCACCTATGCTACCACTTTTAAGGATCTGTGGACCTGTACTCCCAGATCTCTCTGTGTGTCTATGCTCCTAATGGTTCTGCCATTTATTTTATACTTTCCACCTGAATTGGATCTACCAAAATGCATCACCTCGCATTTGTCTGCATTAAATTCCATCTGTCATTTCTCCGCCCAATTTTCCAGCCTCTCTATATCCTGCTGTATTCTCTAACAATCTTCTTCACCATCTACAACTCCACCAATCTTAGTATCATCCACAAACTTGCTAATCAGACCAGCTATGTTTTCTTCAAGTCTTTTATATTTATTACAAACAACAGAGGTCCCAGCACTGATCCCTGCAGAACGCCACTAGTCACAGCCCGCCATTCAGAAAAAAACCCTTCCACCTCTACAAATGTCTTCTGTAGCCAACACAGTAAGAAGTCCCACAACACCAGGTTAAAGTCCCATAGGTTTATTTGGTAGCACAAGCCACTAGCTTTCGGAGCGCTTACTCCTTCGTCAGGTGAGTGGGAGTTCTGTTCACAAACAGGGCACATAAAGACACAAACTCAATTTACAAAATAATGGTTGGAATGCGAGTCTTTACAGGTAATCAAGTCTTAAAGGTACAGACAATGTGAGTGGAGAGAGGGTTAAGTACAGGTTAAAGAGATGTGTATTGTCTCCAGCTGGGACAATTAGTGAGATTTTGCAAACCCAGGCAAGTCGTGTGGGTTACAGATAGTGTGACATGAACCCAAGATCCCGGTTGAGGCCGTCCTCATGTGTGCGGAACTTGGCTATCAGTTTCTGCTCAGCGACTCTGCGCTGTCGTGTGTCATGAAGGCCACCTTGGAGAACACTTACCCGAAGATCAGAGGCCGAATGCCTGTGACCGCTGAAGTGTTCCCCAGCAGGAAGAAAACACTCTTGCAAGAGATAATACATATCTCTTTAACCTGTGCTTAATGTTTTCTCCGCTCACGTTTAAGACTTGATTACCTGTAAAGACTCGCATTCTAACCATTATTTTGTAAATTGAGTTTGTGTCTTTATATGCCCTGTTTGTGAACAGAACTCCCACTCACCTGATGAAGGAGCAGCGCTCTGAAAGCTAGTGGCTCGTGCTACCAAATAAACCTGTTGGACTTTAACCTGGTGTTGTGAGACTTCTTACTGTGTTTACCCCAGTCCACCGCTGACATCTCCACATCTATGGCCAAGCCAGTTCTGAATCTATCTCACTAGTTCACCCCTGATCCTGTGTGATTTAACCTTTTGCACCAGCCTACCATGAGGAACCTTGTCAAATGCTTCACTAAAGTCCATGCAGACAACACCCCTTGACAATCATTTTTATCACCTCCTGAAAAAACCCAATCAAATTAATGAGACATGACCTCCCTCACACAGAACCTCTGTATGAGGAAGGTCATGTCTCACTAATTTGTTGCTAATAGATGTGCAAGTTAGGTGGATTGGCCATGGCAATTTGCCCTTTAGTGTCCAAAGAGGTATATGTCACATGGAGACAATACACATCTCTTTAACCTGTGCTTAACCCTCTCTCCACTTGCATTGTCTGTATCTGTAAAGACTTGATTACCTGTTCAGACTTGCATTCCAACCATTATCTTGCAATTGAGTCTGTGTTGATATATGCCCTGTTTGTGAAACAAATCCTGCACACTCGCCTGATGAAGGGGCAGTGCTCTGAAAGCTCGTGCTACCAAATAAACCTGTTGGGCTTTAACCTGGTGTTGTGAGACTTCTTAGAGTGTCCACTCCAGTCCAATGCTGGTAACTCTACGTTACACCAGATGGATTAGCCATGGCAAACATGTGGGGTTAAGGAGATTGGGCGGTGGGGTGGTGTCATGGGGAGAGGGCCTGGGTGAGATACTCTGTCAGAGAGCTGGTGCAGACTCAATGGGCTGAATGGCCTCTTCTGCGCTGTCGGGCTTTTATGATTCTGTGGTTGCGTTGAAGATTATTATCTGGAAAGGAAGAATGTTCAGGGTTACCGGGATGGGAACTCTGAGTTGCTCACTCTGAGAGCTGGTGCAGACACGACGGGCCAAATGGCCACTTGCTGTGAGGTGATAGCTCTGCGTGTGATGGAGCGGGACAGTGGGTCGACACGAGCTCCCATCTCTTGTGACCTTGTGGACCCATCACTGGAAAAATTGGGAAAATGAATCTATCGAAGCGAGTGATCTGTCCAACGGTGTGTCTGTTCTCTCTTGCAGCTTTACGGAAGTGGATGAACAGATAATCCAACACTGTTTCCGTTACACAGCCACAGTGCTAACCAGCACCATGTCGGTCCAGAAGGAGCAGAAACTCAAGATTGAATGTCAGGTGACTTGCCGCGTATGCTCAGAGACTCCGTCGCTGTCCGTTCCCCCCAAACCGCCTGGCCTCTCCCCCACCATGCAGGGTCTTTCCCTCACTGGCCCTTAGCTGGCAGGTCACGCAACCCTGAGTCAGGATAATTGTGGATTCAAGCCCCAATCCCCCCGACCCCGAGGACAAAATGCAGGTGGAAACTCTCAACGCAGTACTGAGGGAGTGCCGCACTGTCAGAGGGTCAGTGTTGAGGGAGTGCCGCACTGTCAGAGGGTCAGTGCTGAGGGAGTGCCGCACTGTCAGAGGGTCAGTGCTGAGGGAGTGCCGCACTGTCAGAGGGTCAGTGCTGAGGGAGTGCCGCACTGTCAGAGGGTCAGTGCTGAGGGAGTGCCGCACTGTCAGAGGGTCAGTGCTGAGGGAGCGCCGCACTGTCAGAGGGTCAGTGCTGAGGGAGTGCCGCACTGTCAGAGGGTCAGTGCTGAGGGAGTGCCGCACTGTCAGAGGGTCAGTGCTGAGGGAGCGCCGCACTGTCAGAGGGTCAGTGCTGAGGGAGTGCCGCACTGTCAGAGGGTCAGTGCTGAGGGAGCGCCGCACTGTCAGAGGGTCAGTGCTGAGGGAGTGCCGCACTGTCAGAGGGTCAGTGCTGAGGGAGTGCCGCATTGTCAGAGGGTCAGTACTGAGGGAGTGCCGCACTGTCAGAGGGTCAGTGCTGAGGGAGTGCCGCATTGTCAGAGGGTCAGCGCTGAGGGAGTGCCGCACTGTTAGAGGGTCAGTGCTGAGGGAGTGCCGCACTGTCAGAGGGTCAGCGCTGAGGGAGTGCCGCACTGTCAGAGGGTCAGCGCTGAGGGAGTGCCGCACTGTCAGAGGGTCAGCGCTGAGGGAGTGCCGCACTGTCAGAGGGTCAGCGCTGAGGGAGTGCCGCACTGTCAGAGGGTCAGTGCTGAGGGAGCGCCGCACTGTCAGAGGGTCAGTGCTGAGGGAGTGCCGCACTGTCAGAGGGTCAGTGCTGAGGGAGTGCCGCACTGTCAGAGGGTCAGTGCTGAGGGAGTGCCGCACTGTCAGAGGGTCAGTGCTGAGGGAGTGCCGCACTGTCAGAGGGTCAGCGCTGAGGGAGTGCCGCACTGTCAGAGGGTCAGTGCTGAGGGAGCGCCGCACTGTCAGAGGGTCAGTGCTGAGGGAGTGCCGCACTGTCAGAGGGTCAGTGCTGAGGGAGTGCCGCACTGTCAGAGGGTCAGTGCTGAGGGTGGGCTGCACTGTCAGAGGGTCAGTGCTGAGGGAGCGCCGCACTGTCAGAGGGTCAGTGCTGAGGGAGTGCCGCACTGTCAGAGGGTCAGTGCTGAGGGAGCGCCGCACTGTCAGAGGGTCGGTGCTGAGGGAGTGCTGCACTGTCAGAGGGTCAGTGCTGAGGGAGTGCCGCACTGTCAGAGGATCAGTGCTGAGGGAGCGCCGCACTGTCAGAGGGTCAGTCCCACAGCACTGTGCTGTCCTGTTATATGTTGATGTGTGTCAGAAGGGAGAAGGAGATGCCTGTGCTCCCCAACCGCAGGCACAGGACTGAACTGAGACGGTGACACTGGAGAGACATGAGCGGCACAGTGTTTGCCGGGAAGGGTTGCTTGGCACGGAGATGGAGGGTGGAGATGGAAGGCTGGAGCAGCCTCCCCTGGCAGTGGTGGGCAGTGCAGCATTGTGGCAGCGTGCCCTGGGGCAATCTGAGCCCGCCTCGTGCACGTCACTCAGAAGCAATCAGGTTTTGTGCCAACGTAATTCCGTGCCGGAATGACGCAGGTTGGGGAGGCTGGCACGATGCCAGCGGGTAGCTGGTTTAATTAGCATTCATGAGATGCATTCACGCCACCTGGCAATGGGATGACCAACTGGC
Source organism: Carcharhinus amblyrhynchos (assembly GCF_965287045.1). Taxonomy (NCBI): domain Eukaryota; kingdom Metazoa; phylum Chordata; class Chondrichthyes; order Carcharhiniformes; family Carcharhinidae; genus Carcharhinus; species Carcharhinus amblyrhynchos. The sequence continues at coordinate 17,428 of NW_027650089.1, read as the reverse complement.
CTGTTGGGAGGATTCTTCTGTGACTTTACCTCGGCCGAGGTCAGACTTCTTGGCTTCTACCGGATTCTCCAATCCCGCCGGGATGGATGGGAGAATTCCGCAGTGAGTGGGCGCAGATTAGAGGAACGGGATAGGGATCCAGGGGCTGTGGAGGGACCTGGGAGCCAGGGTGAGGATGTCCAAATCCAGCTGTTGACGGGCCCGTCCAGCTGCGGGTCCCACGCACAAACCCCTGATGTTCGTTATACCTGGGAGCGGAGGCAGAGACTGTCAGAGGCAGTTTGGTTCTTGTGTCTGTCTAGAGATATCTCCTGTGGGCTATGAGGACCCGTCTATCTCGGGGAAAACTCAAAACCTTTCAGACATAGACAAGATTCCCGACTGACAAAGAACAATGAACAGTACAGGACAGGAACAGGCCCTTCAGCCCTCCAAGTCTGTGCTGGCACACGATGCCTTTCTAAACCCTTCGCCTCTACACCGTCTATATCCTCGATCCCCAGCCAACACGTGTATCTGCCAGGACGCCTCTTACATATCGTTATTGTACCTGTTTCTACTCCACAGGCCCCTTTGTGGTTTAGGGACCTTCAAGTGGATCAGCAGTGGATAGAATGGGTAGCCGGAATCTTTTTACATAAGAACATAAGAAATAGGAGCAGGAGTAGGCCATCTAGCCCTTCGAGCCTGCCCCGCCATTCAATAAGATCATGGCTGATCTGTCTTGGCTCAGTTCCACTTTCCCGCCCTCTCCCCATAACCCTTAATCCCCTCTCTTATCAAAAACCCATCAACCCGCGTCTTAAAAATATTTAGCGAGGCAGCCTCCACCACTTCAACGGGCAGAGAATTCCAGAGATTCACCACCCTTTGAGTGAAGAAGTTCCTCCTCAACTCCGTTCTAAACCGCCCCCCCTTTATCTTGAGGCTGTGCCCCCTAGTCCTACTGTCGTTTCTGAGCGGGAAGAGCCTCTCCACCTCTATCCTATCCATCCCATTCATCATCTTATACGTCTCAATGAGATCTCCCCTCATTCTTCTAAACTCTAACGAGTACAAGCCTAGTTTATTCAGCCTCTCCTCATAGCTCAACCCCCTCAACTCCGGCATCAGCCTAGTAAACCTCCTCTGCACTCCCTCCAAGGCCAAAATATCTTTGCGCAGGTGCGGCGCCCAAAACTGCACACAGTACTCCAGCTGCGGCCTCACCAATGCCCTATACAGCCGCAGCAAGACCTCCCTACTTTTATATTCCCAGGATACAAATGTCAATCTTTTTTTAAGGGATACGGGTATCGCTAGCTGGCCAGCATTTATTTTATAACGATTTTGTGTCTTCACATACCCTGTTTGTGAAAAGAACTCCCCACTCACCTGATGAAGGGACAGCGCTCCGAAAGCTGGTGGCTTGTGATACCAAATAAACCTGTTGGACTTTCACCTGGTGCTGCGAGACTTCCTGTGGCGGGGACATAGGGTTACGGTAAAAGGGGGAAAGTTTAAAGGAGATGTGAGAGGCAGGTCTAAAACCAGAGGGCACAGGTTTAAGGTGAGAGGGGAGAGTTACGAAAGTGACCAGAGGGGCAATTTTCTCACACAGAGGGTGATGAGTGTCTGGAACAAGCTGCCAGAGGCAGCAGTAGAGGTGGGTACAAATTTGTCTTTTAAAAAACATTTAGATAGTTACATGGGTTAGATGGGTCTAGAGGGATATGGGCCAAATGCGGGCAATTGGGATTAGCTTTGGGGTTTTAAAAAAACGGATGGCATGGACAAGTTGGGCCGAAGGGCCTGTTTCCATGCTGTAAACCTCTGTGACTTTAAGTCTTTACACAGAGGATGGTAAGTGCCTGGGATGTGCTGCCAGAGGAACTGGCAGAAGCGGGTACAATAGCAATATGTAAGGGGTACCTTGGCAGATACATGAATAGCCCAAGAATAGAGGGATACGGACCACATAGAGGCATCGTGTGCCAGCACAGACTTGGAGGGCTGAAGGGCCTGTTCCTGTGCTGTACTGTGCATTGTTCTTTGTCACTTTGTATATTTCTGAAATGTTGTGAGTTTCCCGGAGATAGACGGGTCCTCACAGCCCACAGGAGATATCTCCAGACAGCCACAAGAATCAAACTTTGTCTGACAGTCTCTGCCTCCGCTCCCAGGCATAATTAACATCAGGAGTTTGTGTGTGGGATCCGCAGCGGAGTCCAGCTGCAGCTGGACGGGCCCGTCAACAGCTGGATTTCAACATCCCCACCCTCGCTCTCAGATCCCTCTGTGGTTTCACCTCCCTCCCCACTCTCCCTGTAACCCCATGCAGTTACCCTGCTAATCTCCCTGACAGTAGGGTCAATTTAGCACGGCCGGCCCATCTAACCCGCGTAGACCTTTGGACCGTGGGAGGACACTGGGGCACCCAGAGGAAACCCACGCAGACACGGGGAGAATGTGCAAACTCCGCATAGACAGTGACCCAAGGCCGGGAATCGAACCTGTGACCCTGGCGCTGTGAGGCAACGGTGCTAACCACCGTGCTGCCCAATAGTGGGATATAAATATAAGTCGTGTTGTGTTGATTATTAAACGTTACACTCTGTAAAAAATAGTATGATCAAAGGTAGCTTGGAGCACTGGGACATGCTGGAGGCCATTTGGCCCTCTATGATCTAGTAAATCATGCCTGCCCTCAGTCTGAACTCTATTTTCCCTGGACTCCCCAACCCTACAGACATCCAGTGCTCTCACTTTGGACTCTGCCGCACCAAAGACTTTTTTGGGAGAGAAAGTTCCAAACGTTGCCTCACAGCTCCAGGAATCCCGGTTCGATTCCCGGCTCGGGTCACTCTCTGTTGCGGAGTCTGCACTTTCTCCCCGTGTCTGCGTGGGTTTCCTCCGGGTGCCTCCCACGCTCCAAAGATGTGCGGGTTAGGTGGGTTGGCCATGGTAAGTTGACCCCAGTGTCAGGGGGACTAGCAGGGTCAATGCATGGGGTTGTGGGGATAGGGCATGGGTGGGGTTGTAGACAGTACAGACTCGATGGGCTGAATGGCCTCCTCCTGCACTGTAGGGATTCTGATTGTAGACTTCCACTTCCCTTGGTGTGAGGGAGTGCTTCCTGACATCCCCCCTCTACAGCCTGGCTGATTTTAAGGTTTTGCCCCCTTGTTCTGGACTCCCCAAAACTCCCTCCCCAACTCTTCGCCCATCAGAAGTAATCAATTTTCTCTGTCAACCCCACCAAATCCCTTTGTGATTTTGTGCACACGCATGTTGTACACATGAGCAGACACACTAGCATACACACACACACACACACACACTGTCACACACACACACACACACACACACACACACACACACACACACAAACTCACACTCACACACACTGTCTCACACACACACACACACTGACACACACACACACTGTCTCATACACAATGTCTCACATACACTGTCTCACGGACACACAGACACACACTCACACACACACTGTCTCTCTCTCACACACACACTCTCTCACACACACACACAGACTCTCACACACACTCACACAAACTCTCTCACACACACACACACACTGTCACACGCACAGTCTCACACACAATGTGTCTCACACACACACACACTGTCACACACACACACTGTCTCACACACACACACAGTCACACACACAGTCACACACACTGTCTTACACACACACACACTGTCATGCACACACACTCACACACACTGTCTCACACAATGTCTCACACACACACACACTGTCTCACACACACACACACACACTGTCTCACACACAGTCACACACACACACATACACACAGTGTCTCAGACACACACACACACAGTCTCTCTCACACACACACACTGTCTCACACACAGTGTCTCTCACACACACACTGTCTCACACACAGTGTCTCAGACACACACACACACAAACTCACACACACGTACACACACAGTCTCACACACAATGTCACACACACACTGTCACACACACACACACTGTCACACACACACAGCCTCTCACACACTGTCTCACACACACTGTCTCACGCACACACACACTGTCACGCACACACACTCACTGTCTCACACACACACACACTGTCTCACACACACACTCACTGTCTCACACACACACACACTGTCTCACACACACACACACACACACACACACACATACACACAGTGTCTCAGACACACATACACACAAGAACACACACAGAGTCTCTCTCACACACACACACTGTGTCACACACAATGTCTCAGACACACACACACTCACACAAACTCTCACATGCACACACACACGCACAGTCTCACACACAATGTCACACACACACACTGTCTCACACACACACTGTCTCACACACACACACTGTCTCATACACATACACACTGTCTCATACACACACACACAGTCTCACACACACTGTCTCACACACACATACACACAAACACACACACAGAGTCTCTCACACACACACACTCTCACACACACTGTCTCAGACACACACACACACACACTGTCTCAGACACACACACGCACTCACACAAACTCACACACACACACACACGCACAGTCTCACACACAATGTCACACACACACACTGTCTCACACACACTGTCTCACACACAATGTCTCACACATACTGTCACACACACACACATACACAGTGTCTCAGACAGACAGACACACACACACAGTCTCTCTCACACACACACACTGTCTCACACACAATGTCTCACACACACACAGTCTCTCACACTGTCACACACACACATACACACACTGTCTCAGACACATACACACAGTCTCTCTCTCCCACACACACACACACAGTCTCTCTCACGCACACACAGTGTCACACACACACACACACACACACACACACACACACACACACACACACACACACACACTG